>NC_090193.1:7017500-7317500 GCF_024679245.1 Pseudorasbora parva | reverse complement strand
TGACACTTGTCAATGAGTGGTTTTCTCCAGTGCAACTGCACGTGACTCAGGGGCGTAGTTTATGGGTGGGGTGGGGGAGATGTAACCCCCCCCCCATATTTAAAACCCAATATTTAAGCATGAAAATTACAATAGATCAAAAGAAAAACATGTAGAATTCATTTGTTTTGAAACAATAATTTTTTTCCTAATCAAATATGAGTTTGTCATAATAAATCTGACAAAAAATACTCCCCCTCCATTGAACCGATTGGTAACGCCCAACCAATGAGTCGCACTTTCACCAAAACAATTTTTCGTCAATTTAATTAACATGATTAATCGTAGGAAAATAGGGTTTTCTGCTAAACTGCTTTTAGATTGCTGTTATTCCCATGTGCAAAATAAAGTCTACATTATACAGAATTCAAAACCAATTTGAAGGTTTATAGTAACATATTAACACAATATTACAGCTGTAATAAAGAAAAGAGACATGGGCATGTAATTTGAGATTGCAATTTGTTTTTGAGATTGCATTGAGATTGTCACAATGATGTTTTTAAACAATAAAAAAGAAAGAAACCCATGATGAATTGAAACAAATGAAACAAACTAATCAGGAAAACACTAAATCCTGATATCCGCAAATGAGAAAACCCAATTAAACATTTGATTATTTACTGTATTTAGGGCACCAGGGTTATTTCACTGAATTTTCTGTACTATACATTTTACTCATACAGTAGACAACAAAGTAGGACCAACATGACTAAATTTTGTCCCCAGATGGCAACGACTTCTGCATAACGATAAAGAGCATTAATCCTCATAATGGCTCATACGGCTGTGTGTAAAATGATCTCCTAAAGATGAATTGCTTCTCTTGCAGCATTGCTCATTTTTATAAGTCACTTTAGATGAAAGTGTCTGCATAAGAAATCAACTGGTCAGTCTTAATCAGCTCTCTAGCTCCTGTGAATCAGTATATCGTGCACGGATTAGGGCACTGGTAAGGACAGTAAAGGACGCTAGCTCACTGCACATTGGGACTCTGATGACTTTATTTTTCCTCATTACACAACATCACTACTGGTATTTATGAACAACAGCACATCTGATATTTTTCCTGACATTACTTGTAATGTTATTTAAAGAACATGATGACACATGCTTGATACATATACGTACAAAATTTCAACTGTAGATAAATTATAAATATTAGCAAGATTAGGTTAATTACCTATTTAGCAATGTATGTTTATGATGAAACATAATGAAATAATGTTTAAAAAAAAAAAAAAACATCTGTCGTGTGTTATGTGTAGTGAGTTGGCTCATGTGATTTACGCCTTTGCGCTTCAGAACTTATTTTAAGGGAACGTAGTAAGCATTGATACATCCTTGTTTTCACTGGGCATTGTAGGACTTTTTATGGAGCGAATATTCCAGTGCCCTGGTAGGATTCTGCGATTCATGAACATTTTAGTTTGACTTTTGAGTGACCGTGCACGATTATGCTATGTTAGCCACTTGACAAAATATAGCTGTCTCTGAGACATGGTAAAAATGTTACTTGTGTGACAAGCGATTCAAACAGTAAGACTAACCATGTCCCAATAAAGGCATCCAACAGTTGCTCAACCTGTCTAATAAAACACATTAAAATGTCTTTGGTGGTCATTGATAGGTGATAATTATAATTTGTAACATTTATATAGCTCTTTTCTAGGCACTCAAAGCACTTTACATAGAAGGGGGAATCTCCTCAACCACCACCAATGTGCAGCACCACCTGGATGATAAGACGGCAGCCATATTGTGCCAGAATGCCCACTACACACCAGCAGCACAAACAAATAAAGGCTGGTCTCAATTAAAGGCCGGGGGAAATGGTGTGGATAATCTCCTAAATACCTTTCATTTAATGTGCATTCAAGTTCATCCTAATGTACAGTAGTGTTGTGCCATGACGGCTGACTGACATCACGCAACCATCCTGATGCTCTTGTTAATGCGACACACACTAGGATTAGTGGTCTCTTCTATAGTTAACCTAAAAACTTTTTACTGTATGGATTGCTCTGTAAATTAAATTGAGAATATAACTGTAATAAGGTTTGTAGATGGGAAGGAAGGAGGCGGGAACCGGCGAACGTTCATAAACTTTAATTCAAAATAAACAAACAAAACGAAAGTTAAACCGCAGGCTGCCCCTCACGGACGACTGCCCGCCCCGGTGCTTCAGGCGGAGATCGCAGTCGAAGGACACGATCGAGCCGGTCCCTCCAGCCGATGTAAAGACTGGCTTTTACAGCATGTACTTTTGTACCCAAGAAAAGCGGCGGGTTACGGCCGATCTTGGATCTGCGGTTCTTGAACTGGTCACTTCACAGGCTACCCTTCAGAATGCTAACGCAGAAACGCATCTTCAGGTGCATCCGTCCCCAAGATTGGTTTGCAGCGATCGACCAGAAGGACGTGTACTTTCATGTCGCGATTCTTCCTCGACACAGACCGCTTCTATGCTTTGCGTTCGACGGACGAGCATATCAGTACAAGGTTCTACCCTTTCGGGCTCTCCCTGTTGCCCCGTGTCTTCACGAAAGTAGCGGAGGTGGTCATTGCTCCCATGAGAGAGCGTGGTGTTTGCATCAACGACTGGCTGATACTTGCCCAGTCACGAGAACAGTTGTGCAAACACAGGGACATGGTGCTCAGGCACCTCAGCCAGTTGGGGCTTCGGGTCAACTGGGAGAAGAGCAAACTCTGCCCCACGCAGAGGATCTCTTTCTCCATACTGAATATGGAGCTGGATTCGGTCGGCCTGACAGCGCACCTCACAGAGGAACGCGTCCAGTCGGTGTTGAACTGCTTGAATTCATTCAAACGCAGGACAGCGGTCCCACTGAAACAATTTTAGAGGCTCTTGGGGCATATGGCATCCATAGCTGCGGTCACGCTGCTCGGATTACTCCATATGAGACCGCTTCAACGCTGGCTACATGACCGAGTCCCGAGGCACAGCCGGTCCCTCTGTATCTTAGTTACACCGAGGTGCCGCCAAACCTTCAGTCTGTGGTCGGACCCTGTATTTCTATGGGTGGGGGTGCCCCTAGAACAGGTATCAAGGCATGCAATTGTCTCCACGGATGCCTCATCCACCGGCTGGGGTGCCACGTACAACGGGCTTGCAGTTTCGGGTCTGTGGACGGGGGCCGCAACTGCAATGGCTCATCAACTGCCTGGAGTTGTTAGCAGTTCGTCTTGCCCTGAACCGCTTCAAGACGCCGCTCCAGGGCAAGCATGTTCTGGTCCGTATGGACAGCACTGCGGCCGTAGCGTACATCAACAAACAGGGTGGTCTACGCTCCCGTCGCATGTCACAACTCGCCGCCACCTCCTGTTATGGAGTCAGAAGTATCTGAGGTCACTTCGTGCCACTCACATTCCGGGCCTGCTCAATCGTGCGGCCGACGAGCTCTCACGACAGCCAGTACTTCCGGGAGAGTGGAGGCCCATTGCCAGTTGTTTTATTTCCTGACCGAGGGGACCCTCTGCATGGATGCTCTGGCACACAGCTGGCCCCGGGGCCTACGCAAATAGGCGTTTCCCCCAGTGTGCCTTCTTGCACAGACATTGTGCAAGGTCAGGGAGGATGTGGTTCCCGGAACTAGTGCTCCTTGCGACAGCACCTCCTTGGCCCATTCCTCTGAGGAAGGACCTCCTGACTCAGAGACGGGGCATCCTCTGGCACCCACATCCGGATGTCCAAAAACTCCATGTTTGGTCTCTGGACAGGACGCGGAGGTTCTAGGTGATCTGCACCAGGCTGTGGTAGACACCATCACTTCCGCTAGAGCGCCTTCTACGAGGCACCACTATGCATTGAAGTGGAACCTGTTCATCGATTGGTGCTCTTCAGGGCCGTGCTTTCCTTTCTGCAAGATGTGTTGGAGAGAAGGCTGTCTCCCTCCACCCTCAAGGTGTATGTGGCTGCAATCCCCCCCCCATACCCTCTTGGGACCTGTCTCTGGTGCTGAGTGCACTGCAGAGACCTCCCTTTGAGCCTTGGCAGTCAGTAGAGTTAAAAATCCTGTCTCTAAAGACGGTACTCCTGACTGCATTGGCCTCTATCAAAAGGGTAGGGGACCTGCAGGCATTTTCGGTCGACGAATTGTGCCTGGAATTCTGAGAATTCTAATCCTGAGACCCCAGCCTGGATATGTGCCCAAGGTTCCCACCACTCCCTTCCGGGACCAGGTGGTGAGCCTGCAAGCGCTGCCTTCGGAGGAGGCAGACCCAGCCCTGGCTTTTCTCTGTCCCGTCCGAGCCCTTCGGACTTAGTGCAGTTTGTGTTTTTGTGATCGCTATAACTCTAATCTGGTCATAATTGTAATATGTCGTTAGTTAGACTTGTGCTCGTGTACTATAGAGTTGTTCATGAGAAAAGTTTGTGTTTTTGTGATCACAATAACTCTAATCTTGTCATAATTATAATATGTCGTTAGCTGGACTGTCGTGCTTGTGTACTATCTTGTTTGTCATGAGAACGTTTTGTGTTTTTGTGATGGAAGGGATGACTTTTTCATTGAATATTTGATCTGAATTAGTTACACAGAGATTCTGCCACAGCCGTTGCCTGGGTTACGTATGTGTGGGGTGGAGCTATTAAAATAGGGGCGAGACCCTTTTAGGGGTAGAGGCGTGTTTGTTTTGGTGATTTGAAATATCAACAATGGTTACCAGAAAGCACTTACCCCACCTTTAAGTGGAAGGAAGCTTTTTTCCCTCACGTGCAACGATAATGGCTATGGAAAGTGCGGAGTCATTATTTGGGTTAGAAAAATACCTAAAAAAAAATAATGTTTATGTAGAAAATAATATTTATGTAAAGAAATATATTAAAATAGTGCTTAAAAGCGCACAACTCTTCTTAAGTGGAAGGAAGCTTTGTCCCTCACGCGTAACCTATTTAGAAAGCAATGAGTAATTAGTTGGGTTAGTAAAATAACTAAATTATAGTTTAAGTATAAAAAATATTTATGTAAAGAGATATAGTAAAATAAAACGTGTTTAAAAGCGCACAACTATTCTCAAGTGGAAGGAAGCTTTTTTCCCTAAAGCACAATATAGAAAGCCCAGATGCGTAGTTGGGTTAGAAAAATAACAATATCATATATATATATTTTTTTTTTTTAAAGTAGAAAATAATATTTATGTAAAGAGATATATTAAAATAAAAAGTGCTTAAAAGTGCTTAAAACACTTAAGTGGAAGGAAGCTTTTTTTCTCTCACACGTGCAACTAATATAGGACACACGGAATCAGGTTAGTAGGCTAAAGTAACCTAATGTGCAGGCTATATAAAAATTAAGCGCGGAATAAACATTTCGCATTTTTCAAATTTCAAATCTCAATGGTGGTTACTGATTAGGCTACAGTAATTCTGACCGAGATTGCTTTGTCGCCTTTCTGGCTGTTGTTGTAAATGGTGATATGTTTGCATGTTTCTTTAAAAAATCAGTGACATCTGTCCACTGGAACACTATCGCTTTTATTCGCTATGAATTCCCCAAAAAATTTTTTAAAGCAATTATTTTTCAAACAGATGAAATTAGAAATACAGGCCTGCCCCTAATAAAAGCCTGCTTAAAAAAAAAAAAAAAAACAGCCGACCCTCTTCTGCAGTTCAGGTAAATATATATATATTAGAAGGCCATGATGGACAGGGGCCAATTGGCAAATTTGGCCAAGATGCCAGGGTTACACCCCTACTCTTTTTCCAAAGGACATCCTAGGTTTTTTAACAACCACAGAGAGTCAGGACCTCGGTTTAATGTCTCATCTGAAGGACGGTGCTCTTTAACAGTACAGTGTCCCTATACTGGGGTGTTAGAACCCACACAGAGCGTGGGTGAGCTCTGCTGGGCTCACTATACTGTGGTGTTAGAATCCACACAGAGCTTGGGTGAGCTCTGCTGGGCTCACTAACACCTCTACCAGCAGCAACCTAGTTTTCCCAGTTGGTCTCCCATCCAGGTACTGACCAGGCTCAGTCCTGCTTAGCTTCAGTGGGGACCAGTCTTGGGCTACAGGGTGATATGGCTGCTGATTAATGACACAGTCCGTGTCCATGCTGAAATGGCTGAATTCTTTGGATTTAAACATTGTTGGAAATGTTTGGAAGAAAGTACACATATAAACAAAATATATAACATTGTTTTAGAGGTGTTTGGATTTAATCTAAAAATCTTACATATTGTGCCTTTAAGACATTTGCTGGTCAAAAAGCAGTTGAAAGGATGAGAGTACAGCTCTGAGATTTCTCAATGTTAAGTTGTCTCTTATTTTTTTCCAGAGCTGTAAGTTTCTTTTTTAGGAATATAATTATGTAATTAATCGGAATAATCCTTCATTTAATAAAATAAAAAATAAATAAATAAATAAAATCTTATCTAAACCATTAATTTGTCTTTATAAACTATCCATTAAAAGAATCAGCTCACATGGCTTGACTAGTCAATGTGTTTTATGCCCTAATAAGAACTGACTCTTCTTACTGTTCTATATATATATATATATATATATATATATATATATATATATATATATATATATATATATATATATATATATTAGGGGTGTAACGGTTCACAAAATTCACGGTTCGGTTCGATACGATACACTGGTGTCACGGTTCGGTTCGGTACGGTTCGGTATGTTTTAGATACAGCAAAAAGAAAAAATTGGCAGAAATTACCTTTTTTTATTATTATTTTATTAAAACTAACAAAGTATGATTTTTTGTTGTTGTTGTATGATTTTACCCATCTTCTATGTAGTTACAGGAATAAGACATTAGCTCTTTACATTAGCGTGTGCGGTGCGTTGCAGGAGCCCCACACCCTGTAGTGCTTTCACATATGCTGCGTTTGCAGTCTGCAACTGATCCGCTGTTGCATACCACAAACACAGCATTTATTCATTATTTTTTATTTAAAATCCAAAAGTTTTTACTGAACATGGCTCGTCAGAATTCCAATTTTCTTTGTTTACTCTTTAATAGAAGTCAGGTTATGTAGCCTATTTAAACAACATTTTATTAAATTCATTTATTCATATTTATATACTTTAGATTTAGCTCACACAAGTGGCAAAACATTTAAACATAGTTTATAGCCTTAAATCACAAACATTTTAAATTAGAAACTTACAATAGTCTATACAAAAACAGCCGACTCTCGTCTTTTCTTTCGTTTTTACACCCTTTTAAAAGAAATCCTGCAGGTAAAAAAGATCTTTGCTTTTCACCTCTAAGAAAGTACGAGTGCTATCCATTATGGCACATTTTTTTTAACCTAAATGCCAGGTAAGGTGTCGTTTTGTTGCTTTACTTGAGAAAAAAAAAAGCCATGTGTTGACTTTGAAACAAGAGTAGCCTATATTTTAAATGAGATGCATCTTCTGTGGTGAAATCACTAGATTTTCGCGTCAGTACATGTTAATTTTAATGCGAACAATGTTCTACCACTTTAATGCAGCAACGCAGCGCAGCAAAAAATAGACTCGGTACGAAAATGATCCGTGCACTGCTGCAGACAGACTGACGGACAGCACCCGCGTGCAGTTTGAAAGCTGTCATCCGTTAACATGGGTACGGAAAAAAAATACGCACCGCACACGCACTGCAGACGGAGTATGTGTGAAACGGGCGTTAGGTCTCTCATCCGCGGCTATAAATGGACCACTCGCCGCGGTGATGTCTTTTGCCATTTGAATAAGTTGGAAATGTCTGTCTAAATGCTGCGGGGATAGTTTGTGGGATAGTTTGTGGCTGTTTCTCCTTTTTATCGTCTTGTTGTCGGCGTAAAGACAACAAGATCGTCTTGTTGTCGGCTTTGATTGACATGACATGAATTATTCCCGCTGCTGTATCATCAGCAAATGCGACATACCGTTGTTTTTTAATCCATCAATCTTGCCAACACCATCATAGCTTACCAAGAATCCAAAGTTCACCCAAACACCATACCTGTTGGTTATTGGAGGATCTTCTATTTCTGGTTTGTTAAACGCAATAGCCATTTTGCCACGAGCATTCAGCGCGTAGCCTACTGAGTAAGCGAGCACCTGACTGAGCAGCCTAAAACATATTTGGTGTTTTTTTTTTTTTTCACTTCGGCGGTGTCAGGGGCATTGCCTGTTATGTCGTTTTGGTTATTGGGCTACCTTGTTGAACGCATATTATTATATTTCACACACTTTTTTATTTTCCAAATCTAATTAATTAGTCCAAGAACCGTTCGGTACATAATGCGTACCGCGTACCGAACCGAAAGCCTCGTACCGAACGGTTCAATACGAATACGCGTATCGTTACACCCCTAATATATATATATATATATATATATATTTTTTTTTTTTTTTTTTTTTTTTTTTCTGTAGAAATTGCACACTTCAGACCCTAATCTAGTGATCTGAGCCCATGGTCTAAAGCACACAGCGCAGGTGCACCTTGGGCATATCCGAATCCACTTTTGCTAGTTTAGCGACGGAAAAAACATTGTCCAAAATGATGGTATATGTCTCTAAATGTGTCATGGGTGTGTATGTAATGTGCAAGAAACCAATCAGAGTCTCATTTGGAATATGCAAGCAGAAAGACCTAACGCTTCTCTAGAGAGGAATCCATGTTTGTGTGCTGCTGCACATCCCTGTGTGTGTAACACGCTGAGTGTTTTTACTAAGGCGCCCTTTAAACAACACAACAAATACTGCGCTATTGACTTTAGACCAGTATGCCCATGGGCGAACAGATGGGCGAGAGAGTATTTTTTATTTGAACACTGTGGCACTGGACGTGAAGATGATTACTGCAGGGGGCTGAAACTAGCAAAAAACATAATTGTCGTGCTTGGGCCCTTCAGCTTTAACATCCATACCTTGAAGGAACTATTTATGAGCCAGTTGATGAAGTTGATGAAGATTTTCGTTCAGCTCTTTTATCTTCCCTCTCCGTCAATTCTGCACAGGCCTCATCCCAAGCACAGAGCCCATGACTTCAGGCATCACAGTTAGGGTGTTTATCCAGCACGGTTAACAATGGAACTCCAGCGTCGGCTTATATTTGTCACTTTATTGATACAATGTGTCATGCTACAGTAGACTCCCGCAGCGTGGTCATAAAGAGCCTGACAGCTCCTGTGTGAAAGATTCAGTCTTCAGCACAGCTTTTGTGCTCCTGCTCTGTCTGATGTACCTGATGGTATTTCCACTTCCCTTTGCAGTGTCACCTAGCCAGAGAAAAAAAATAAAATAAAAAAAATATCGCTGCTTATACTTGTTAGACTTGTGGCGATTTTTCTTCCCTTCTATTCTTCCCTTTGTCGCTTTTATTTCTTCATCACGCTATTTTTCTTGTCAGTCAATCTAATGGCAGCAGAAGGTAGTTTATTCTCTTTTATTTATCCCAAAATAAAAGTTATCTCAATATATGATGTTTCTTAAAAAACTAAGTTCGGGAGAAGCACGTTCAAATGATCTACCTAATCATGATGTCATTCCAACCAGCTGTCAACAATCAGTAATCAACATGTCTACCAATCAGCTCAAGTGGAGGATCACATAAATACCCAGTCAACTCACCAACGTTCCTTGACAAAGTTTGCAGCATCCCTCCACCACCCCTTCTACCTCACACGCACCTGGTTAACTTTCCTAACCAGAAATACGGGGGGAGTACTCTGGGTTCGGGCCAAATACCGAGCTCGGAGCCCTCTCCTCGGACAGCACGCCAAATACGCATACCATTTATTCTATCTGAATTATTTGTAAGTGTGAACTCGTGAATTACTCTCACTCAATTTGTTCCAAACGTATATGGCTTTCTTCCTTTGAAATTTTGAAAAGCTATGCTGGTCGCTCTTTTTCAAGCAGTTACATTGACTTAGGATTGAAGCTTTCAAGTTTCCAAAAAGACAGAAAACACCATTAAACTTTCATAAAAATAAGTATGACTCATGCTCCAAATTCGAAGTCTTCTGAAGTCATCAACTAGCTTTGCATATGTGAGAAACAATTTAAAATGTAAACTGGTATTCTGTAATCATCTTCCTTTCCATTGAGCTGTTAACTGCTTCAACCAGATCATTGAGTCAGTTTGTTCAGACCAGTTTTTTTTTTATTGGATTTGACTTTGTGAATGAGGCATCATTACGTTTCTGTATAACTACTCAAATTTCAGTCATATGGGTGAGTCTAATTTTACTTTTGTAAGAGCGATCAGTGGTGTTCTTCTTTCTGTTGTGTTCCACAGTGTAAATGATGACATTTTGGGGTGAACTGATCCTTTAATAATTCAAGATTTAAGTTTGGCCAAAACCTGTCATTGCAGCAGAAGCATTAAATGCTACGTTTTATTTGGTCCTGGAAGAATTCCAAGAAACAGGACTTTATTTGTTTGCTGTCTCTCATTTCTCATCCCTAATGCATTAAATGGCCATTTGCTAAATGGTGTGTTGAAAGATGCCACCATGCTCAAAAAGAAAGAAAAAAACAAAAACACAACTATAAAGGTTCTTGGTTTCATGAAGTGCTTTCTAATCTCACCAACGCCATCCTCTCCGTATAGGTCAGTGGTTTTCAGAAATAAGTGTTGTGACCTTTTTTAAACATAAGAAGGAAAGCAAAAGGGATGCACTTTAACAGTTGTAAATTTAAAAGAGGACCATGAGAATATAGCCCTAAATCATAACTTTCAATTGTTTTTTACGGTCCCTGAGGGTCGTGAAACATTAAAGGCTTTATGGAATACAATATTAAGCCTAAACTATTACTTCAAAAAAGTGCTTTGTGATACTGTTCCTTGTAATACATTTAATCCAGTTTTGGATCTGAAATCTAACCTAAGCTTTCATTCATCATTCAAATTATAGGCTTTCAAAAAAAAAATATTCTGGTTGCACTGCAATGACTCTGAAAAGTAAGGTGTTATAAATCCATTCAGTAAAAAAGCCTTCTGCATTTAGAGTTGTATTATTATTAGTAGTAGTAGTAGAAGTAGTATGGCTGCTTGTTGCTGAAGTCAGTGGCTTTGTTGTCAAGACACACATCTCACGCACACAACAAAATTTCTCTATAAGAGGTGCTTAAAGGGTTAGTTCAACTAAAAAATTGTATTCTGTCATTTACTCACCCTTAAAGGAGTACTTCAGCGCTGGGAAGATGAATCTGTATTTAAACTGGGTCATTAATGTGAAATTATTTTTGAATTTGGTGCCTTCTAGACTGAGAAAAGACAGAAAATGTATTTTTGTCTCATGGGGATGAAAGACTACAATTCCCAGAATGCTTCGCTGCCCTGTTGGGCCATTCCCAAAGCCACCTACTTGATTACTGTGGCTGAGTTGGAGTCAGGAGGTCCTTCCTCAGAGGAATGGGCCAAGGAGGTTCTGTCGCAAGGAGCACTAGTTCCGGGAACCATGTCCTGTTGGGCCAATACGGCGCCACCAACAGGACCTGCTCCTCGTCCTCCCTGACCTTGCACAGAGTCTGTGCAAGAAGGCTCACTGGGGGAAACACATATTTGCGCAGGCCCCGGGGCCAGCTGTGCACCAGTGCATCCGTGCTGAGGGTCCCTTCGGAGAGGGAATAAAACAACTGGCAGTGGGCCGTGTCCGGAGCGGCAAACAGATCTACCTGTGCGGCTCCGAAGCAGTCCCAGATCAGCTGGACCACCTGGGAAGGGAGTCTCCACTCTACCGGAAGCACTGGCTGTCATGAGAGCTCGTCGGCCGCACGATTGAGCAGGCCCGGAATGTGAGAGGCACGAAGTGACCTCAGATACTTCTGACTCCATAACTGGAGGTGGCGGGTGAGTTGTGACATGTGGCGGGAGCGTAGACCACTCTGTTTGTTGATGTACGCTACAGCCGCAGTGCTGTCCGTACGGACCAGAACGTGCTTGCCCCGGAGCGGCACCTTGAAGCGGCTCAGGGCAAGATGAACTGCTAACAACTCTAGGCAGTTGATGTGCCATTGCAGTTGAGGCCCCGTCCACAGACCTGAAACTGCAAGCCTGCAGATGCTTCAGATGCTTCATCAACGCCGTTCAGCTCCGAAGTGAATGACAATGGTTTGTGGTGAGCGCCTCCGCTTTATACCCGTGCTGCGGGGCGGGGTGCGCTATGCAAAGCACTCAGGCCAATGTTCATTGGCCTGTTTTCTAAATCTCGAAGCTGATAGGGGCTCCCGAAGTGATCCCCATTCGTCGGTCTAGTTCTGACGTACGTCGAACGTGACCGACTGAAAGGGAACTGAACGTGTCTGTTCAATATAATGAGTGAGTCACCGCGCGAGTATCACAGCACTGAGCACTAACTGCAGGAGTGAGATAAATGAGCTGATGAGCTCTCGTGATGATAGCTGAGGTAATCGCGACTACACTCACGGCATACATTCACAACACTAGTTCAATCTGGCACGTTTCAGTTCATGCCTTTGCAAGCTTAACTTTCATAGAAATTAATTTGAGAAGTTAAAAGACTTACATTGCTCACCATAGCTCCGTTTAAATGTGTGCCTGTAGCTGCGAGCTGAGCTCTGAGTGTGATCCCCATCCCCCATGGGTTCAAAACATGCGGAAATGGCTCCCACTGCTGGCTGTAGTCTTTAGCCTTTGGCCAAACATTCCTCCTATGATGCAAATATCGTCAATTTGTGTCATAGGAGGAATTTTTCCAGAAATAAAATGCATAAATCTCTCGTCTCAGGGGGATATGAGGGGGGAAAGCACAATCATTTTAATATACTCCAGGGTTTCTACTGATACAACGCCATATGCTAATCGCTGAAGTAACACTTTAAGTTGTTCCCAACCCTTAAGACTTTTTTCCTATCTTCTAAACACACATTGAAGGTATTTTTAATGCAATTTCTGTCCCTCCATTGATAGCTATACAACTATCGTGTTGACGCTTCAGAAAGTTTACACAGAGATCATTAAATAATTCCATTACGAATTGGTTCTGAATAAAAGTTCCTTCTCATGTGTTATGCAGAATGTTTGAGCTTCAGCAAGTACCAATGAGGTTTATTCTCTCATTTCAAGATATCCATTGACAGTCTATGCAACAACCACTTTGATGCTTCATAAAGATAAATGGTTTATAAAGAGATCATTAAATAATTGCATATTAATTGGCTCCAAATAAATAAATAAAAAATCATGTTACACAGCAAATTTGAGCTTCCTCAAGAACCAATGAGGTTTGTTCTCTCATGTCAAGCAAATACGGTTGAGTTTTGCATTATGCTTGCTGATTAATTGATTATACATGAAAAAAAAAGTCTAAATTTAATCTGTTCTTCGAATAAAGTGATTGTGTCTCTTCAGAAAATGTAAAACAAAATTGAAGCATCAAAGTGGTAGTTAAATAGCTGTCTATGGAGAGACACAAATCTTAATTTGGGTTCAAATGAATGAAAGTCTTTCGGATTTGGAACGACATGAGGGTGAGTAAATGATGACAGAATTTCCATTTTTGGGTGAACTAAACCTTTTAATGAGGAGATATTAAAAAGACAGAGTGAAGATTATAATCATACTCCTGCCAATCGTCAGGTGTTAAAAATGGTTCTGGGTCGAGAGGACAGTTAGATTCTGCCCAGCCATCTAACTTTAGAAATCTAAATTGAATCTCTTTTTTTTCTTTTGTCAAACTCTAGAAGGGGAAAAGGAACCTAATTATGAAAAGCAAGATGAGTAGTGGCCTGCCACGTGTGCCAAAATGTGAAATGCATGTTATGCCCTCTAGCAACAAACAGAATTGCAAAAATCAAGTTTCTGAACAGGTTTCCCAAATGTTTACATGGCAAACAGCCAGTACCTTGCCAAAGGACAGCAAATAAGTTTCATATGGATATCGATATGAAAACTTCATATATTAAATATACATATATGTTAGGGGTAGGGCATTTTAGGTTGTAGATTTGACAGAAAATCTGTTAAGAAGTCTTGATTATGATAGTGATAGATTCCATATTTTGAATATCTGCTAAAAATGGTTTGTTTCCAATTGTTTTGGAGCATAACTATAATTATAACACCTAAAGGCTAACATATTAGTTTTAAAAGCCGCACATCTTCAACTTTGATTTCATGAGGAATAACATTTAAAGTCTTAAAAATGTTTTTTTGATTATTTGTATTCTCTTAATAGCCTTGTTTGTTTGTTTTTACATTACGAAATACACAAATTTGCATATACTGTATCTTTGTGTAAATGTTAGAACAGTTTTTTTTCTGTTTTAGCACAGTGACAATGCAAAATTATTTATTTTACAAACCATGTTATTTTTATAACTCTCTCTTTTTTCATTCTGAATGAATAGGTATTTTTCAATAGTCGAGGGTCCATTGCAGGGGTGTCATCTTATTCTGGGATCCTTTGCATAAAAAATGTAGACATCAGTTAGTTCACTTGGCATTATTTTTTTGTCAAAAGTGTTCAGTTAGAGATCATATCAATCCTATATCCAGTCTAAAACGCTTCTGCACATATTTATAGCTCAGATCGTCTTTTATCTCACTGATTTTACCCTTTATTTCATTATCTACGCAATCAATACATCGTCCCCAGACCTCTCAATTTCAGAGTAATACACTGAGCCGCTTAGAGACTTTGAAATCAAGCACCTCGTACTTTCTTTCTCTTGTACCCTCTCCTTTTTTTCTTCTCTGATGTCGTTTGATAGCTTTGTTCATTAGATCGTTATCGATGGCTCCTTCTCACAAGCTATGGCGGAACAGTGAGCGAGCGATCATATTTGGCGTAGCGGTTGGGGGCGGGAGAGGCTCGGTTGTTATTTGGGGCGTGATTTATCGTCGGGCCCTCCTTCCTCCGCGCCAGAGTTTCGACGGAAAAACAAAGACGGGGGAGAGGGCAACATAATGAGAAATATCAATGTATTCTCATGTTCCTGCTCTCCCTGACAGCACACAATCCATCTCTTTGACACTCACCTAGTTAACATTTTTATCAGAGGGCCAGGACTCGTCATTTTTTACCCCCTTCCTCTAGACGAGAGTATAAGTCTCCACTAATAGTTTAGATAAAGATGAAGAATCCGAAACATAGCTGCACTGCTCCTCGCGAGAATGATAAACATTGGAGCCAGCAGTTGGTTTTATATTTTTACCCGCTCTATTGCTCTTGTCCCGCTGAGCATAGCAATCGCTGTACCGACCTTAAAGTTTGTGTTATCAGGAGTACATGTGGTTGTGAGCTGTGGTACTCAGTGGGTGTGCCTCACTCAGGGAAATTACTTTTTTGGGGGTTTGAGCAGACTATTCTAATGACCGGTTGTGCATCTTGAAAATGGTAAATGTGACCCTTCTATGATTGAATTCCCATTATGGCAGTGTCCACTGTATAGCAAAGCCAATATCTTTATGTGGATCTGTTGCAATGGTAAAAGTTATTTGTATCATTATTGCATTCAACTAAACCCAAATGTGGGAGGGGCTTAAACCGTACATTAGCCAATACTATAAGAAAATCTGATTTTAAATGTATTATAATTCTGTTCCCTTCATAATTTATATATAGCAAAAATGCATTGTATAATTATTGTATACAATTATTATATTGTATGAAAACTTTTTTTGTAAATATCTTTTAAAGGCAGGGTAGGCAATTTTCAGAGTGTCTAGCACAAGGGTGGATGAAGTGGGTTAATGTAATTGTTCTTACCATCTGTGGCCCAGTTTACATTCTGACTTACAATTCTGATTATCTATCAGGGAGATCTACAGAATTAAATATCATTATTCTGAAGCAACATTCTCATCAGCTTTGATGTATTTAAATCTTCATATTTATGATATTTTTACCTTTTATAAATTACATTTTCCCCTAATGTTATTACATACTTCAGCTGTCCTTTTATATTCTTAAATTTGATCAATAAATTAAATTAGAATAAGACACTATAGGGTTGTTACCAACAAAATTAAACAATTTACACTGAAAAATTACAACTGCATTAAATAATGTAATGAGATTGTTTTAAACATATATATTTTTAATACAAATAAGAAATGATGGAAATAATGTTTAAACATGAAACTAAACAACCAGTAGGGGGCGGCAGGTCTTAATGAGTGAGTCATTGAGTCGATTTATTCACACGGCTGTTTCGTTCATGAATGGGGCAGTCGTTTATGAATAGGTCATTGAATCTTTGATTCAACCGATTCATTCAAAATGTGAATCATTCAGTAACACGCTGTCGCAAAAGCGTTGCATCTAAAATGTAAGTGACTTTTTAAATAATTGTTTATGAAACTGTCATATGAAATCAATGTCACATTTTCAGTCGTGATTGTGTTCAGGAAGACAGCACTCTTGGTCGTGTCATGTGATGTGTTTTTTTTAACTGTAGTGTATGTTATAAAATATTCTACATGTAAACCAAGCCTGCAGCACTCCTCTCAGAAACTGAAGCCTTCATGCCTTGATCTTGTCAGCGGAAATGGATGAAGCCGCGTCGTCCATATTTTTTTTTTACGGCCTATGGTGAACTCACTAAAGCCCCTTTCACACTGCACGTCGGACCCGCAATATTCCCGGAACATTGCCGGGTCGCCTTCTGTGTGAAAGCAACCACGTCCCGGCATTGATTACCGAATTCGACCCGGGTCGGGGACCTAGTAACATTGCGGTCTTCGACCCGGGACGAGCGCTGTGTGAACAAAAGCCGAAACTAATGCCGCAACGTGTACATAGTTATCGTGCGACTCCTAGAGCTTGTTTTTTCAATAATACAACCCTGCAGTGCCAGAAGAGCTCGTCTGTGTTTTAAACGCAGAGAGTGTTCGTATACAAAAGAAACTAAAATTAAACAAGCAGAAATGTATGCAAACTGGACACAAGTCGAGACCACGGAGCTCCTTACTATCCGCGCTGAAGCTGAGATCGCTCGCCGTTATACGTCACATCAGGATGTCACGTGTCAACTCGACCCGGGACCGTTACGGGTTGTGTGTGAAAGCGCACATATTACGGTATTTCACTGGCAGTGTGAATGGACCAAATCTAGCGGCCCGGGAACAAATGCCGGGTCGCATTATCCGTGTATTTGCCGGAATCGCAGTGTGAAAGGGGCTTAAGGGAAGCAGGTTGAGGCAACACGTTCTCACTCCCAACTCGTCACATATTGACGCTTGTCCAGGACCGCTCGGCGTCACTTTTTAACACACACGGCACCACTTTAGTGTAATTTTTCGACGCGCAGGGTGCTCCATTGTCATCACAAGATAAGCGATAGCATTACAATAATAATAAACATAAACACCTTACAAAGCTCTGCCACCTGACTAATGCAGATTCATTTTGGCGTTGATAATGTTGCCATTGAAACGCATAAATTGGAGTCATGGTCCACTCTGAGTACAACTTCACGGGTTTCCACCTCTTCCAAATTACATAGTTATGGGATGAACGCTGCATAAGTTTGTTGTTTTCGTTCAGAAGGAACTGTAAAAAGTGGCTGTTTTTTGCACTGACTGATGGACCGAATTCAATGATTGGGTGAACATTGTGTGGTCCTATGCCTTCCGTAGACGATACTTTTAGATCACTTAACTTATTGATTGCTTTCATGCTCTGACTTTCAACCAGCATGGCAAAAAATGGATCTGGAACAAATCACCTACCCTGCCTTTAATTAAAACAAAAATAAAAAAATAAATAAAAAATGTATTTAGTAGAGGATATTTCATTCGTGTGTGGGACACATGTGACAAGGTCCCACACTTTTTGTCAAATCACAACTTTTTGTCCCTGCCTCTTGTTGAAATGATCTAATTGCTGTGACAACTTCGCACACTTGCTGCTGCACATCAGAAATGTCAAGGCGGCTATTTGATCACACCGCACTCATTTTCATTCATAGAGGATACACTCTGTCACCAATTTTAGATGTGTTATCAGTTATCAAATATTAATCACCTGTTAAGTCATAAAAGCAGTGACTGCATCTAACTGATACTTTTTTTTTAAATTATTTGAATTTATTAGTTTTGAACTTAATTATCCATCCATCCGTGCACTAAAAATGAAATGAATGGTGAATATCACGTGGTGTAACCATCAAATAAAAAAAGTATAAAAGTAACTTTTTCCTTGTACACACACATCTAATCATGTTTTTTTTATTTTTTTTATTAAAAATAATAGTAAAAAATGACAACTATCATGAATTATTAATATATATATATATATATATATATATATATATATATATATATATATATATATATATATATATATATATATATATATATCATTTTTTTTGTGCCGCTTGACATATTAAAGCCCGAATTAACCTTGCGCTATGATAAAAATTGCATATAATCTGCACTTACTGATCTTGACAGAAAATAATGGGGGCCTGAATGGGTTTATGAAATCATTTTCTGAATCATATGAAATATTTCAAGAACTCCCTGCACATCAATGCAGCCTAGCATGGATAAGAGCAGGGAGCACAGTGGTAACCCCCTTAGGTCAACATAAATGTATTGCAGATATTATGAATGCTCAATGATTTAAAGGGTTAGTTCACCTAAAAATGAAAATTATCTCATGAATTACTTACCATCATGTCGTTCAACACCCGTAAGACATTTGTTCATCTTCGAAACTCAAATGAAGATATTTTTGTTAAAATCCGATTGCCCAGAAAGGCTTCCATTGGCCACAATATAATTTCCTCTCTCAAGACCCATAAAAGGCACTAAAGACGTTGATAAAAATTCCATCTCACTACAGTGGCTCTACAATCATTTTAGTAAGCGATAAGAATAGTTTTTGAAAAAACGAAATAACGACTTATATCGTGATGGGCCCATTTTTAAAACACCGCTTCGTATGGCTTCGAACCGTTATGAATCAGTGTATCGATTCATGATTTGGATCGCCAAAGTTAATTGATTTCAGCAGTTTGGCGCTGTGACACGCAATCCAAATCAGGAAACAATACGCTGATTCATTAAGCTTCGAGGCTTCAGGAAGACATGTTTTTAAATCAGCCATCTCTTTATAAGTCGTTATTTAGTTAACATTTTTTTGCGCACAAAAAATATTCTCGTTGCTTCATACAATGATTGTAGAGCCACTGTAGTGAGATGGGCTTTGTAACGACGACTTTAGTTCCTTTATGGGTCTTAAGAGAGGAAAGGGCCTTGGTGTCAATGGAGGCCTTTTTGAGGCATCGGATTTCAACAAAAATATCTTCATTTGTGTTTCGAAGATGAACAAAGGTCTTATGGGTGTTGAAAGACATGAGAGTGAGGAATTAATGAGAGAATGCTATTTTTTTGAGTGAACTTACTCTTTAATGTACTGAATAATTTGAGAAATTTGTCTGATTCAAAGGGGAATCAGAATACCAAATCCTGACTTAACTAGAGGAGGAGCTGGGGATGGAGAAGGTTAAAGGGGGTTTCAGTCAATCTCATGTCAATCTTGAGTACCTATAGAGTAGTATTGCATCCTTCATATCTCCGAAAAGTCTTTCGTTTTATTATATTTGTAAAAGAAATATGGGCTGTACCGAGTCTTTCCGGAAAAAAAACGAGCGCCTGGAGGCGTATCGTGTGGGCAGAGCTAAAGAATGACATATGCGCAAAGCGGTGACGTCCTCAAGCGTGGAGAAACCCATCGCTATCTCAGCTAATAGATATGATCCAGAATCTAATTCAGAGGCTGAAATAGAAACAGCAACAGCAGGACGTCCGCCTCTGTGGTATGTACTGTATTTAGAGGCCTGTCAACATGACATGATTCGGTTTATGGACTATTGTATGCGACCAAACCTTAGTAGCAAGCAAAACGGTTTTGCACGTCAGAGTAGTGAAACGTTATAAGTTACATAGAACAGCAATGAAGTCTGTTAGCGCATTTGAATGACGAAGCACGCGATCGTGTCGTTTACTGATGTTTACTCACGCGACGATAAGCACAGCACAGGTATTTGAAGCTGTTTTACTTACCGGCTGCTTCCAAAGCAGGACCGAACCTTTATCGCTGGGACGGCTCCGTCAAAAACACACTTCTTGGAGTGTGGAGATCCACTTTACGATGCCACTGAAGCATTTCTGCGTTCAAATCGGTTCAAATGCGGCGCTGCCTTCCCGGAATGCTGTGCTGAAGCGTTGAAGTCGCTTAATGTCAAAGTGGAGGAATGAAGTGGAGCGCGGCGCGGACTATAACCGACATTAGTGTTCACGGACGACTGGATCTGCAGCTGAGAGCAGTTTACTGTTTACAGCGTGCATTTCCTCTCTCGCGCTAGTGACGCGCGCGCGCACCCTACCGGGAGAAGAGCCCGTACAGCCCATACAAGGACCTTCCGATCTATTAACGTCAAGTAGACCCATACTCGAAAAAAACTCTCAGAAACTTGTGAGAAACCGGAAGGAGTATTTTTGACACAGAAATACTCCATCAAACGTCCAACATTAGTTTTTGAAACTTTGACTATGTTTAGGATGGGAATCCAAGTCTTTAACAGTGTAAAAAGCTCAGTATGCATGAAACAGCATTTCACCCCCCCTTTAATGATTAATTTACATGAACAAAATACTAAATAAACAAGGGCTTGACTTGGACATAACACTCACCAACAGCGGTTACAGGGAACAAAGCTAGATCAGAGACAACGGTTGCACAAGGGCTATTTATACACAAGGACTAATGAGTAACAAGAAACACCTGGGCATGATCAAGCAACGAACCAATGAGAACATAGGACACATGACTCGACCAAACAATAAGACGTGACACATTGGCCAAAATCTGAAATCGCCCCCTAAACCCCCAATCACTATTCCCTACTTTAGTCCACTAATACAGTTCACTTTAAGGAGTGAATGAAAACAATCAAGGTGAATTTGGACAGCAGTAGTGTGCACATCAGCTGTACTCTCATTATTGCGGTGCAATGAGGGATTGAATGAGTGCACTCAGTAATGTCCACTATGGTTTCGGACACCACTACAACTGGCTGTCCCCTATAGGGCAAAGGGGGCAATTTCATATTCCTCCATGGACAAGGGGTGCACATCGCAAAATAAGATGAGGAGCAAGGGAAGCACATGACAAACAGTAAACATGACTTACGGCAAAATAAAGACATAAACATGAAACAAAATCCAGAACAACGTGACAGTCTGGCATGCAAACTCGTCCTAAACTGTAATGCACACACACAAATTAAAATCCAGCTTGCTCCATTCAGAATCCAATTTCCCCTCTGTTCCTAATCAGTTACGGTCTTGCTTGTAATATCCTTATTATTATTAAGCTATTATATAGAATAGCTTTATTTTTAAAACATACAAATTGCTGGTATATTTGCTCTGGTAATTGGTACTATATTAAATATATGTACTTTCTTCTAAGTTGTATTTATATGAGTCAGCCGAGGATGCTAAAGTTATTTTAGAAAAATGTAATAATCCTACTGTAAGAAAGGGAAACAGGCATAGAAAAAAAAAATGATATCCAGAGGAAGCAATTCAGAGACTCAATTTCTTTTGAGCAGCAAACACACATTTATAATGCAGGATGAGTTTTATTCATAAGTAATCACACAGATGGCGGCAGCCTTGTTTCCTTAGCTCTGTCTTTCCCAGTGCCAGGTGTTGATCTAAGAGAATAGAAAACTGTGTCTGGCAGAACAGAGGATATTAGTAACAAATATCTGTCTGTCAAATCTAACTCCCCTTTTGGTCGCTACACTGCAAACTTTTCTTTGTAAAAATGACCTCTTTGGAATTTGTCCTGTCCTGCCCAGATAAATGAAACAAAGATACGGTCAATATCCATAATGGTTTAACTGCTATAACATTTGACCTTTCTTGTTTTGTTTTTTTTGGGACCCTTTCCTACAGAAGGAAGAAACGAACAAAAACAAACCGTGTTCAAAAATGCTTCTGACCGAGTATCTGTCATCTTGAACTGTCTAGCATAAGAGCAAAGTTCTATATATTGATTTTAGCATTTGCGCTTTTTCTTTACAGCTCTCTGCCCTTTGTCCCAGGTACTTTCCTCTTACTGTCTTCCGTCTTTGAGTCTTCCATCTGTCCCAGTTTGCAGAGGACACAAAGACATTTAGTCTTTTACAAGCGTCAGAGCATGTTTTGATGAGGTAGTTAATTATGCTGGAGACTACGGAATAGATTCAGCTACTGTAAAAAAGTAAAGTCCTTAAAGTTGCTTTTAGTTTTTCTTTTTTTTTTTTCACATTGTAAATAAAAAATGCAGAGTGGAAAACTAGATAATTGGCCAGTGAGATATTTTGCATATGCATATTCATGCATGAATGTGTGTTCACAGTTTTGTAAGTTAAGTGTGTGTGTGTGTGTGTGTGTGTGTGTGTGTGTGTGTGTGTGTGTGTGTGTGTGTGTGTGTGTGTGTGTGTGTGTGTGTGTGTGTGTGTGTGTGTGTGTGTGTGTGTGTGTGTGTGTGTGTGTGTGTGTGTGTGTGTGTGTGTGTGTGTGTGTGTGTGTGTGTGTGTGTGTGTGTGTGTGTGTGTGTGTGTGTGTGTGTGTGTGTGTGTGTGTGTGTGTGTGTGTGTGTGTGTGTGTGTGTGTGTGTGTGTGTGCATTAGCATGTGTTCATCATGTGACCCATGCACTTGCTAGTAGCACGTCACCTACATAAGGAGCTAAACATTTCAGGTTATTTGCATATTATTTGAATACTGAATGTACATTGTTCGCACCTATTAAGCATATTATCATGTATGAATATAGCCAGCTGAAAAAAAAGCTTAAACCAGAATGGATTTAAAGGTTAAACCAGTATGGATTTAAAGGTTAAACCCGTCTCTTGCGTGATACCCAGAAATTTTGAATATTCAAATCTAATATGATTTCTGACTGTAAGGTTGCCAGAATAATAATCATACAGTGTTTGATAATAGGCCAGAGAAGAACTGGTACCTGGACTGAGTCTGGTTTCTCCCAATGTTTATTTTTCTCCATCATGCCCTGATGGAGTTTTGGTTCCTTGCCACTGTTGGCTTTGGCTTGGCTTGCTCAGTTGGGGACACTAAAATTATGAGTTATTCAACTAAATATACAAATGAAATTAATTCATCAGGTCTTATTTAATTCTATAAACTATAATACTGATCTGCCAACATTGTCGCTATATGATAAATTAAAATAAGCTGATAACATCACCGTTTTCTCCTGAATGACTTGACAGTCGAATCAAATTTTGTAGAAATATTGTCCTTTTTAACACTGTGAAGCTGCTTGGAAGCAATCGTCATTGTAAGCGCGATATATTTTTTAAAAAGTTGATTGATTGATTCGGTTAATTTATGGCCCCACTTTATATTAGGTGGCCTTAAGTACTATGTACTTACATAAAAAATTGTATTGCAAAACACTTTTGCTGATATTGAGGTGAGATACGGGTAGGGTTAGGGACAGGTGTGGTGGTGTGGGTCAGTTTAAGGCTAAAGTTAGAGACAGGTGTGGTGGAGTGGGTCAGTTTAAGGGTAAAGTTAGGGACAGGTGTGGTGGAGTAGGTCAGTTTAAGGGTAAAGTTAGGGACAGGTGTGGTGGAGTGGGTCAGTTTAAGGGTAAAGTTAGGGACAGGTGTGGTGGAGTGGGTCAGTTTAAGGGTAAAGTTAGGGACAGGTGTGGTGGAGTAGGTCAGTTTAAGGGTAAAGTTTGGGACAGGTGTGGTGGTGTGGGTCAGTTTAAGGCTAAAGTTAGAGACAGGTGTGGTGGAGTGGGTCAGTTTAAGGGTAAAGTTTGGGACAGGTGTGGTGGTGTGGGTCAGTTTAAGGGTAAAGTTAGGGACAGGTGTGGTGGAGTGGGTCAGTTTAAGGGTAAAGTTAGGGACAGGTGTGGTGGAGTAGGTCAGTTTAAGGGTAAAGTTAGGGACAGGTGTGGTGGTGTGGGTCAGTTTAAGGGTAAAGTTAGGGACAGGTGTGGTGGTGTGGGTCAGTTTAAGGGTAAAGTTAGGGACAGGTGTGGTGGTGTGGGTCAGTTTAAGGGTAAAGTTAGGGACAGGTGTGGTGGTGTGGGTCAGTTTAAGGCTAAAGTTAGGGACAGGTGTGGTGGAGTGGGTCAGTTTAAGGGTAAAGTTAGGGACAGGTGTGGTGGAGTGGGTCAGTTTAAGGGTAAAGTTGGGGACAGGTGTGGTGGAGTAGGTCAGTTTAAGGGTAAAGTTAGGGACAGGTGTGGTGGTGTGGGTCAGTTTAAGGGTAAAGTTAGGGACAGGTGTGGTGGTGTGGGTCAGTTTAAGGGTAAAGTTAGGGACAGGTGTGGTGGTGTGGGTCAGTTTAAGGGTAAAGTTAGGGTCAGGTGTGGTGGTGTGGGTCAGTTTAAGGGTAAAGTTATAGAGAGGTGTGGTGGTGTGGGTCAGTTTAAGGGTAAAGTCAGGGTCAGGTGTGGGTCAGTTTAAGGGTAAAGTTAGAGACAGGTGTGATGGTGTGGGTCAGTTTAAGGGTAAAGTTAGGGTCAGGTGTGGTGGTGTGGGTCAGTTTAAGGGTAAAGTTAGGGACAGGTGTGATTGTGTGGGTCAGTTTAAGGGTAAAGTTAGGGACAGGTGTGGTGGTGTGGGTCAGTTTAAGGGTAAAGTTAGGGACAGGTGTGGTGGTTTGGGTCAGTTTAAGGGTAAAGTTAGGGACAGGTGTGGTGGTGTGGGTCAGTTTAAGGGTAAAGTTAGGGACAAGTGTGGTGGTGTGGGTCAGTTTAAGGGTAAAGTTAGAGACAGGTGTGGTGGTGTGGGTCAGTTTAAGGGTAAAGTTAGAGACAGGTGTGGTGGTGTGGGTCAGTTTAAGGGTAAAGTTAGGGTCAGGTGTAGTGGTGTGGGTCAGTTTAAGGGTAAAGTTAGGGACAGGTGTGGTGGTGTGGGTCAGTTTAAGGGTAAAGTTAGAGACAGGTGTGGTGGTGTGGGTCAGTTTAAGGGTAAAGTTAGAGACAGGTGTGGTGGTGTGGGTCAGTTTAAGGGTAAAGTTAGAGACAGGTGTGGTGGAGTGGGTCAGTTTAAGGGTAAAGTTAGGAACAGGTGTGGTGGTGTGGGTAAAGTTAAAGTTATATTACAAATGTAACTACAGATATTAATTACAGATGTAATTACATGCAGGTGTTTTTAAAATGTAAGTACATTGTAACAACATGTATGTACACAATAAGTGCATTGTATCAAATGATTAAATAAAATGTTAGTACATAGTAGTTAAGGCCACCTAATATAAAGTGGGTCCAATTTATAGTGTGCTGGTTAGTGCTGGTAAATCAGTATTAGTCTCAGCCTCATGGACCGTTGGCTGAACATCTGCTACATCTGGCACAAAAAAAAATGTGAAACTCCTCAGAAGTTGTCCTCCTGTTGAATTCTTTAAAGGTGGGGTAAGTGATATTTTTTAAAAAAGCTGTTTGAAAGTTGTTTGGACTTTCACATCAACAAACGTGTAGACAAACAGCATTAGTATTAGTATGATGATGGAGGAGACCGATTGTGCAAGAGGGAGATTTAAAGAAAGACTTTTGAATGAGAGATGCCTGAGAGACATTACAAAAGAGAAAAGCTCATAAGAATATCAGTGGAAAATGAAGGGTTATGATCAGGAAAGGGCTTTAGGACCCGCCTTATTATTAGAAAAGCTTTCCAGCACTGGAGAGATCTACGCAGGGAATCCTGAAAACAGCCACGGAGGTTGCTTTGATTCCACTTCAAACGTGAGTAACACTGGTTTTGAGTTTCTTTGTTTGTCTGGGGCTGCTGTGCTGTTGGCAACTAACAATGAACTTCTATTTACTCTTGTGTACTGCATGTTAATTTTGTGTGCTTCCTGTCATTCGTTCATCATCTTCACTTTATTTTTCGTGAAGCATTATTTTGTTGTGCTTCTGTTGTTGTCAGTGATCGGGGCTCGAGACAGACTCGGATCAGGGCGGTTTGGATTGGAGAGTGATATTTGGAGGCGGAGCAATGAAGACAGGGGTGTGTTTATTTGGGTTGATTTCAAATATCTACAATAGTCAGCAATGACTTAGAAATGCTGTGACGGCAAACCCCGTTATAGAAGAAATAAGCCGTTGTGTTTACAGCTGTGACTGTGAGCACTTATCAGGATCAACTAAACACTGGATTTTCAAAAGTATGTGAAATTCAAACTCGATGCAGAAGTATAAATTGGGCTTAAGGGTGCTTTCACACTTGGTTCGATTGCCTGGACTGAACCCGAGTTCGATTGCTCCCCCCTCCCCCTGCCCCCGCTAGACTGTTCATATTATATTATTTGGGTCCGAAGCGGTGTTCGTTTGCATCATCAAAGCAGCAGCTGTTTACCCGGTTGCTTAGTAACGACAGCGAGTGTGAAGGCGGCGAAATGCATAGCGTTGCTCCCTTAGATATGTATACGGTTAATCCCGTCACTTTTGTTTTTGAACCGTTGGTTTTGTTACCAGAGCTTCAGCAGGTAATGGCACTTGCGTCTATCTGCCACGGATGTACTGCAAATGCTCTAAAGAACGCCGAAGACGTGCAGAAATTAGATCTACAGCTCTCTGCTAGCAGTAGCTATATCAGTGACACTCATCATCAGGTAAATGAGTGAAACGCACACAAAACACACATTTTTATCAAATTATCCGACATTAATAGCGGATCACTTCCACAATTTAATACGATTGCATTCACATCAGCAGTAAACAGTACCAAAGTTTTCATGAACTGAACCCCAGACCACCTTTTTTGACCATTTCTAATTATTTGTCAATGTTTATGCTGGTTACAGCCCTGCCTGACAGGAGTTTTTTAACACCAAAGGAGAGTTTGCACTGGTACAAGCTGGTGATAAATCTGGTCATTGGACTGTTTAAACTAACATTTAAAAAACAATTTAGATCTCTGCCCCGTTCTAGCTCTATTTTTTACTTTTTTTTTTGCTTCTGGCACAGTCTCTCCAAAGCAGACAGAATATGTTCTGTCTTTATTTGCTGGGAATCAGGTTAGCTGCTGTATGGAGAGTGACAGGCGCCAGCAGAGACAGGCTGAGAGGATGATGGCAGCTAACCTTTCACAGAAATCATTTTTCATTTTGCTCAGCTGTGTCCACTGCCCGCAGATCTGCCTGGGGAGAGGTGTGTGACGCATCCAGCAGTGGCCGTTCCCTGCGGTGCCGGCTACGGAACTGTAATTTGATTCCAGAAAACTCTACGGCTCGAGACACATAGTCGCCTGGCTGTTTCTCTTTAAAATCACTATTTCTTTAATATTTTTTTTTATATGAGAGGCTTTGACTTTTGGCATGAATGTATAATGAACTGAGCAGGTGGGTTTGTTTATGGAGTCCGGTGGGAACTTCCATGGTCACGTACAGTTTGAGCACATCCACCTCTTAATTTCTACAGGGAATTGCTGTATATATAATATATATTATTTATTTTTTTATTTTTTTCATGGATCCTTATGGCCTATTTCATGTTTCGCAAGTCGATGCAACACTTATATATAAGTATAGCATTGTAAAATACAATAGTGTGTCCCTACTGGCATGGGCATAGTTTTGGGACTAGAAATTACAGAACAGCTAGAATTGTCACAAATATGTTATGTAGCATTTACATAGATCGGTAACTCAACATTCAACACACAATATATATATATATATATATATATATATATATATATATATATATATATATATATATATATATATATATATATTCTCATGTGGCTCAATTATACAGAGAGCATGCAAATGAAGCCTAGTGCCTCTCTTGAAATCAAATATTTCAAGTATGGTAGGAGAGACCGGCTATATTTAAACAGAAAGCTGATTTAAGAGCCTCTTGCATTATATTTGCTGGGTGTATAGAACATTTAGATCCTGTCCTCGAATCTGAATGGTTGCACAACCGTTGCACAACAACCCTTGGACTTTTCACTTTTTGTATCAATCAGCTTTTGCATCAATAGGGACAGACTGTTTGTCTGTGAGATAGTGAATCGTTTCTGTAGATTTCATGGTTACACCAGTAGGTGGCGACAAGTTTTTATGAGTGACTCCTTTAATAATTAATTCATAATAATGAATAATTCATCATAATTCATTAAAAGAAGCCAATTCAGTCAAGAACCAATCAAATGACTGGTTGATTCTAAATACGTCTACTTTCCTAATAGACGAAAAGCAGCATGTACAAATTCAGTATGTCCAAATTTGTAGTATTCACAATGCAGTATGCGACAACTTGCCGTATTACTTCCACCAAGCAAGCATCCACTTCACCGTTTTGTAAGGGGATTATTAGCTGTAAAACTAACCTCATAGGTTCAACCAACCTGTATAGGTTGTATCACCTGTATAACCCAATAGGTTTGGTGTTGGATCAAGTATGTCCAGATTTCCTTTACAGTCCCTGACAAAAGTCTTGTCGCTTATCTATTTTCTCGAAATACCTGATTTTAACCTGACTTTTAATAAATTAATTGGTGTTAGAAATAGCTCATATGAAAAGCTAAAACCCTCCCAAATGATGTTTAATGCACTGAAATAAATAATTTTCATAGAAAAAATATTTATCATTTAATCAAGACAGAAAGGTCAAATTTTGGCAAGACAAAAGTTTTGTCGCCTATACAGAAATGGAATACAAAAATACAAAAATATGTCAGCAAATTAAGTTGTGGTGCTGTGAGATCCAAATTTAATATCTTGTATGACTTTCATGAGCTTGAAGGACTGCATCCATGCGGTTTGGCAAGGATTCATACAATTTATTGATGAAGTCATCAGGAATAGCTAAGAAAGCAGTCTTGCATGCCTCCCAGAGTTCATCAATATTCTTTGGTTTCGTCTTCCATGCGTCCTCTTTCATCCTACGCCACATATGCTCAATGATGTTCATGTTTGGTGACTGGGCTGGCCAATCCTGGAGCATCTTGATCTTCTTCGCCTTGAGGAACTTTGATGTGGAGATGGAAGTATGCGATGAAGCACCGTCCTGCTGCAGAATTTGGCCTCTTTTATGGTTGGGAATAAGAGGTAGCTAAGATTTCTTGGTATTTTAGACTATTGATGTTGCCTTCCACCCTGCAGATCTCTCGCACACCCCCATACTGGATGTAACCCCAGACCATGATTTTTCCGCCACCAAACTTCACTGTTTTCTGGGTGAATCTCGGATCCATTCTGGCTCCAGTAGGTCTCCTGCAATATTTGCGGCGACTGTGGTGTAATTCAACGGAAGATTCATCTGAAAAATCCACCTTCTTCCACTTTTCCAGCGTCCATCCTTTTAGCAGGCTGTGGGCCTTGGCAAATGCCACACGGTTTTTCAATTGTCTTTTGTTTAGTGCTGGCTTCTGGGCACTGATTCGACCATGGAGGCCATTTCGAGACAGAATCCGACAAACTGTTCTGGTTGACACAGGGACTTCAGGTCACCAGGTCTCGTGGAGCTCTGCTGCAGTGGAAAATGGGCTGGCCTTGGATTTTCGAGCCAACAAACGGTCCTCTCGAGCAGTTGTCTTGCAGGGTCTGCCTGACCTGGGCTTGTCAAAAACGTCTCCAGTCTCTTCAAATCTTTTTTTTTATCCTCTGTACTTGATGCTGAGACACATTGAAGGTGTCTGCCACATCAGCAGTGGATCTGGTCTTCAGCCTCTTGATAATCAAAACTTTAGTCTCATGGTGAATCTTAGGCATGTTTGCAGAGGTCTAGTTGCAGTTGATGTGAAGGTTGATCCATTATTAGTCACAGGTGAAGCTCATATGACAAGGTGACAACACTTATGTCTTTGCAAAATTGACTCAATGGGCTTTACCAAGCTGTGAATATTAGAATACTTTTTGAAAGTTTAGTTTTCACTGAAACATTATCACAAAAGCTGGTGGGATTAAAATGAGCCATTTCTTGTAAAAAAATCTTGATTAGAAATATATTTCAGCGGCACTTTAGGTCAATTTTTACACAAGCGACAAGACTTTTGTCAGAGACTGTATTCTACACACATTTATAAAATAAAGAACACACTGTTTTAATGGTCACACACTTAGTTTTTCAAATCAAATGTAGTACCTACAGTGGCCCAGTAGTGCGCAACACAACGCAATACAAAAAGCAAACATAAGTTCAAAACATAACGGAATCAAGCCATAACACAGTGGAAACAAGCCACAACACACCGAAATCAAGCCACAAAAGCCGTCTTCCTAATTCAGTGGAAATTACATCAACACATTGATTAATGCTACGTGTCTTTCTTAAGGCACTTCAGTGGGCCTGCAAAAAACTTGATGCCATATTGTTTGACTTGATGAAGCAATTCGGATATAATTTATTCTCCCTCCTATTTTACTCCACCACCTTTTAATCCCAATAGCTAATACTTAAGATTAATTGCACTATGAGGACCTTACCCACAACATAATTGCCTGTTAAATTCATGAATATGTTAATGTGCAAATTCTGAATATGCTAAAGGAGAGAAATCATATGCATGGGCCCACTTTTAAAGAGTCTTGGAGCTGATTTTGATTTATTTAAATGAGGCGGAGAAAGCTTACACAAAACGAGCAGCATTATCCTCCCCCACAAAAACACCTGGGGTGGACAGGAGGAAGTATTCTAATCACCTGACTTTTGACATCCCTTCTGCCAAGCGCAGCACTTCTCCAGCTTGGCTTTGTTCAGGGATGATGGCTCCGACTCAGAGGCATTTATAAACCTGTGGGTCACTTGTGTAAGCGCACAGTAATAGCTTTGAAGACGTGAGACAGAATCCAGAGGAAAACTCTTGCCGAGCATTATCAATGAGCAAAAAAGACACGCTGTCCTTTTTTCCCTTCATATGCTTTTTTTTTTGCACAAATAAGGAAATAATGAATCTCCTAGCCTGGACTGTTAGATATATTACTCCCATACTAATTCTCCTCCTGAAATGGTGTAATTAAAGACGATTAAGTGTTTAAACCTGCGTGGCAGGAGAGCCGAAGGTCTGGCCGCTTAAGGAGAGTTTTAAGTGCTATGCGCATAGAGGCATGAAGGTGCTGGAGCTGTTATCAGATCGGCTGCTTAATCGCACCGCTCATATGTAGCCAACCTGCAATTAGAGCTTCATAATGGGAAAGGTGTTATCTCTGCCAAAAGTGCTTCATTTTAGGGCACATTTAGATTAAAGTTTTGCAAAGAATAGAGGAGATTTTCGTCAAATCATTCAAGCAGCCCGCCTATTGTGCTGCTAAAGTATTCGGGTGGTACCATGGTACATTGGTGCTATCAGATGCTAATGCCGTGGTACTTTGACAAGTGGGTAACTGTCAGGAAACTGTCATTTTTCTGATATGTGTGTCTTAGTACTATGGATATAATTGATTGGATACTGAATATAGTTAGAATACAGTGCAAATTAGCTGATTTATTTATCATAATAAATACATAATTTACATGTCCCCATTTATCAACATCAAATATTTTAATTGGTTACACATTATATATATATATATATATATATATATATATATATATATATATATATATATATATATATATATATATATATATATATATATATATATATGTATATATATATATGTATATATATATATATGTATATGTATATATATGTGTAACCAATTAAAATATTTGATAATATATATAATTGGATAATATATATAATTGGCTACACTTTAAAAAATGCTGGGGTAAAAACAACCCGAGTTGGGTTGAAAATTGACAAACCCAGAAATTGGGTTGTTTGAATGGGCCCATTTGCCAGGGTTCAAACAACCCATTTTCTGGATTTGTCCATTTCCAACCTAGCATTTTTTAGAGTGTAATTTATGCCTGAATGTTGCTTGTTGTACACAAAATATGTAGTAGATCTTTCATGATGGGTATTTTTTTTATTTTTATGTTTATACTGTCAAGCTCAATTAAACGTAATTATGAACACATGCACAAATATTTAGCTGTAATTTGCCTTTTTTTGATAGATAATTTTGTCTTCCCTCATATTTAAAAAATTAAATATTTTGATTATATTTTGCTGGTTTAATCAAGCTTGTGGGTTAATTCAAAACTTTGGGCACTGTGTAATGAATGTATTTGACCTGGCTGATGATACAACTATTAGGCTAGTACTTTGAGGCACTGTAAAAATATGTTTAGGATTGAGGACAGTAGGCCTAGTTTTATAGTAGCTGAATAACCCATATTTGTTGGTCACTAATACCCCTATGTTTGTCCGCCCCTCTATGGTTTACCCTAGCAGATTGGGCCTGAAGTTGGAAAATCTTTTTGCAACCGTTGGGTTCCGGAAGCCAATGTAATGGTTATTATATTCATACATGGTGCTTCAGATATATTACCATGGTACATGTCCAGACAGAATAATAATGACTGATTCCGTTATACTTTTTGGAACTGTTTAATGTTTTTTGTACTTCCACATACAGTTTGATGCAAGAAGTTGAGCAGTCATACATTGACTAATTATATGAAATTAAATGTTATATTTGGACAGAGGCATACAGTAGTGGAGTAGTTTTACTTTCTACTCAAGTACATTTTTAAGTATACTTTATCTTTGTTTTTCTTTGGAAATCATTTACTTCACTATATTCCAAAGCATTATATATAATGTCATACTTTTTACTGCTCTACATTTCATAAATAAAAGTTGTTGTTTTCTTACCTTTAATACTTAATTATATTAAAAATCTAATACTTTCTTATTTGTAAAACTTACTTTGAGTAAAACTTTTACTTGAGTAAAATATACAATACTACATTTTTAATGTAATTAAGTATTACATGATATTCAATATGAAATGTATTGCAGTAAAACGTACAATATTATGTTTTGGAATGTTGTGAATTAAAAGTTTTCCAAAGAAGAACACTGAAAAAGTACATATACTTGAAAAATAAAATTACTTGTAAAGTAAAAATACTTCAATACTGTCCGCCTCTTTATTTGGATGGAAGCACATAGAACTCATAATGGCTGCCTGCCGCCATGTCATTCCCCTCTGCCCCCCTTATAGGTACCTTGCCGTAGCTTCAACCCTGCTGAGTGATATCTCTTCCCAGCCCTAACCGTTTCCGACACCTGCCCTGACATGCCTTTAGTGCCAGCGTGGTGCCTGTCAGCATCATCCTGCCCACCCTGGCCGCCACCCCAGAGCCAGGCTTGTTAATCTGGGCATCGGCTGATGCCAATTAACTCCCCTACCGCCCCCTCTGGTTCTGCTTTAGCAGCAATAGCAGTCTCTTCTCGCCCAAGGGCAGTCCGGCACAACCCTGGCTGATGATTTCACAGTGGGGATGCGGTGCAAAGCTCTGCCCTCGCCAAGGGCACCACTGGCCTTTTATTCTGTTCAATCCCTGACTAAAGAGTTCTGCTTTGTTCTGGGCATCAATCCCATGTGTTTATTTCAACCCCATTTCTTATTTGATTAATTTTCAACACCTGACTTTTCAATTTTATTTTTAGGTGTATGTTAGGTGAATTGCATATCTTTCTTTTTGTTGTTTCTTTTTACTCTGCCCTTTTCAGAGGATCAAAGATGAACATCAGTATCATTGATTGACTCCCCAAGCTTTGCAAAAAAACAAACAAATTTTTTTTTTTATTCATCTAGCAGTGTACACTTTGCAATACAATTCCAATTGTTCACATTAACTACATTGTTTAACAGTAAATGTTAATTTACTAATACATTGTTTAAAGTAAAATTATTTTTAGTTAATATTATTTAATGGACTTAAGCTAAAATGAGTAAACAATGAACAACTAACAATGAACAAAAAGTTGAATAAATATTTTAACAAGTGTATTGCTCTTTGTTAAATAATGGTGCAATAAACTAGGTGCAGAAAAGGATTAGTTCAGGCAAGAATAAAAAACAAAAACAAAAACAAAGTGTATTCTATATTAGTACTCAATTCAAGTGTAAATATCAACCTTATAAAATTAAAACCCTACTCTGCTTTTCTGATGGGGGGGGGGGGGGGGGTACATAATGTACATAAATCCTCACATAAACCCATAATAATAACAAATTTCATTTGTACCTGTGCTCTTCCTACCTGTATAACAACTTAACAAGTAGGAAGTATACATAATTTATCAGTTTGCACTGCATAAATTATGAATTATATATAGATGAATCCTTATTAAAGTCATTTAGTCAAGAGCAGAGCATTTTTAGTGAGCAATTACTTTTGTTCTTTACATTGTCATTATAAGTGGTTAACAGTTACTGTCACTTTAAAAGACCTTCCGCTGTCGCACATGATGCGGATGTGAGATGCTGAAGTCGCAGTTACAAAACTTACAAAATGCGTGACTGTCCCCCACCCTGTTCCTCTTCAGAAAATTAAATTTGCTGTCCCATTGATCACGGTATTTACACTACTTACAGAGCTCAGATTGGAAATGTTTTTGTTTTTTTTACTCCGGTATTACTATTTTTTAATAACCCAGGTTAAAATAAGGGAGATTTACAGAAAAATACTAACACGCGAGGGCGGCGGGAAAGAAGGGTAAAATACGAGACTTTCTCGGCCAAAACGGGATACTTGACAGGTATAGGTTTATCATTGCCTTTGCTCTTTGGTTTAGTAACTTGCCATTTTGTGACGTGTTCATTTTTTTTTTACTTGAAATGATACATTTGTACTCAAAAATGATTCAATGAATGTCAGCGTCATTGCGTATTGTACCAAGTATGTCTCTGTGTTTGTGTACCATGTTACTTCTATTATGGAGATATGAATATCTTTTGAAGTATTTACTTAGCTGTTTTTTTATATATAATTATAATTTTTCTAATAAAAGTGCTGTTTAATTCAGTGTTATATTGTTTGAGTAAAAAGTATTGCAAAGTAAACTTCAACTAAAATAGAAAAGACCCAAACTTACTAAAGTCAGAGTTACTTGTTTTTCTTTGTTAATGTTACTTATCTTAGTTAAGTTGAGCTTACTTTTTGAAATTTTTGAAATTTACTTTAAAGATCCGCATACAAAAACTTGTGAAAGAAAATTTTACTTGTTTATTCAGTGTCGATGGATGGATGGATGGATGGATGGATGGATGGATGGATGGATGGATGGATGGATGGATGGATGGATGGATGGATGGATGGATGGATCAATTTTCACCATCCTATTAACAGAAAAAAGTGTTGTGTGTGAATGACCCATAACTGATTGAAAGATAAACAGTGCATTTGTATTTCAGTGTTATTATTTAAACAGTCAGTGTGCCTCATACATTCAGTTTAACATCATTGACAGAAAGCCAAAGAGGGCAAGGTTTCAACTGAACTTTGCATATCCAATTTATTCTCTTACATTATGTTCTTGCTCCGTCTATGCAATAATTGCACAATCTTAAATGAGCAAGGTTTTTTAGCTAAATTCAACTCCTCATGGTATGATCCATTTTAGTGGCAGCCAAATTACACTTTAAAATCAATCAGAGCTATAGTTGTGTATATCAATGTATATTAATATTTATCTTAGCACACAAATATTTCTGCTTGTTTTGGCTGGTGTGATTGTCACCCTCTGCTTTTCTGCTACACACCGAACCGCGTGAATATAACACACCTCACTATTACTTTCACAAAGCCTGCTGCTATTATGGTGTTCTTTTTTTTCTTCTTTTTTTTTTAATTGGTTGGCTATTCTACAGCCCTTTATCAAACTGTGCAACACACAGCTCAACTCAGATTATTTTTAATCAATGCACAAATAATAATAATAATACATTAACACTATAGGCCCTATTTTAACGATCTGAGCGCATAGCCATAGTCGGGATGTAAACAACAAAAACAAGAATTTCTGAAAGTGTTGATGCGCATGCCTGTATGTGTAATAAACAGAGTGTCTGCACGTTGTGAACCCACCTATATGTGCATATTACTAACACATACCGGTTTTTGATGGTAAATGGCTCAATTATTCCTCAAAATAGCAACCAACAATGCGCCTAATCACACCTCGTTTTTAGACCAGCACATCAATGGGCGAACAGATGGCCGTGAGTATTTAAACAACATGACGCAGGACATGAAAATGATAACTGCACGGCATCGCATTGCGCCGGGTGTATGATAGGACTCTAAATGTTGCTAAATTCTGATTGGGTGGGCAAGGCAGATGTTTGGGTGAGTGTTCACCAGTGTTCAGCAATGATTCTCAGAATTCGTTTACTGCACATTTAAAGTTAACTAATTTTCTCTGACAAAACTTTATTGTAAAGTGTTACCTTTATTTCTTCACAAGTCTGGCCGTGCTATGTTTGCAATAAATATGGTTGAATTGGTTCAGCTGAGAGTGTGTCATTTACATGCCACGTATGAATGAATGTGAAGCTTAAAATATACTTTTCTGTAGCTCAAAAAGCCAAACAACAAAATGAAATGACTCTGCGCTGTGACTGACACATTAAATTGATTGGTGTGAAAACTGGCTGACAATGTGAGGAGAGGAGAAGTGAGGACGCTGAACTCTCAGCTAGTGCGTCTCTCTGGCAGGTGTATTGAACAGGTGATAGCACCACAAACCAACTCAATCCCTTAGTCGATACAGTCCCATGAATTAGCATGCTAATTAGCCACTATCAGATTGCATGTCGCTATCACAAACTGACAGAATAAATCAGCTAATAAAAAATGAAGTCTAAGGGTGGAGGCAAGGACGTAGTTTTGGTTTGAACATTGGGATTGGGGGGTTTTAGCTAGGTTTTACTAACGTCAGTCATCATTAGAAATTGAACTAAAAACATTTTTCACTTGGGGAAACCTGATTGTTTGGTCAGTAATTCAAAAAGGTGCTGACTTTTAAGCCACTGAACCTATGTTATACTTTCCCATTATGAGTACCATAGTTCTTGTAATTATTTAACTGCTGCATTTGTTACAATAAGGCTATAATTACACATACAAACTACATATAAGACCTACACCTACCAGACATGACATTCTGAACAATGACAGGTAAAGTGAATAACAGCAATTATCTCTTCATCAGGGCACTGTTAGTGGGTGGGATACATTAGGCAGAAAGTGAACATTTTGTTCTCAAAGTTAATTTGTCAGAAGCAGGAAAAATGGGCAAGTGTAAGAATTTAAGCGAATTTGACAAGGGCCAAATTTGATGGCTACACGTCTGGGTAAGAACCTCTCCAAAACTGCAGCTCTTGTGGGGTTTTCCCAGTCTGCAGTGGTCAGTATCTATCAAAAGGGCTCCAAGGAAGGAACAGTGGCCAACCGGTGACCGGGTCATGGACGGCCAAGGCTCATTGATGCACGTGTGGAGTAAAGGCTGACCCATGTGGCCCAATCAAACAGACGAGCTACTGTAGCTCAAATTGCTCAAGAAGTCAATGCTGGTTCTGATAGAAAGGTGTTAGATTACACATTGTATCACAGTTTGTTGCGTATGGGGCTGCATAGCCGCAGACCAATCAGGGTGCCCATGCTGACCCCTGTCCACCACCGAAAGTTCCAACAGTGGGCACGTGAGCATCAGAACTGGATCACGGAGCAATGGAAGAAGGTGGCCTGGTCATCATGTGGATGGGCCTGTGTGTGTGTCGCTTACCTGGGGATCAGATGTAACTAGGATCTGCTGCTAACATCTTGGTGCCAGATACCACAGACAGCACACCTTCAGAGGTCTAGTTGAGTCCTTGCCTAAAGGTTATTTTGGCAGCAAAAGGGTGACCAACACAATATTAGGTCATAATGTAATGCCTGATTCATTTATATATAATTTGTTCTACATTGTGTTATGGAAACAGTTTGAAAGCAGTTTCCTTAGCCGGTACCTTCATAAGCTGCCCATTAAGTCAATAACTGAAGGGGCAGCAAGGTTCGGGCACAGGATAAATCATGCAAAACTGTTTTCAGCATTAAAACAAATCCAGCGTCTGTGATAGTGTGAGAGAGGGCTTTGGCTCAAATTTGAGCTGTCAGAATGTCAATGGCTACATTTAAGGGATGTTGTTTACTTATTAAGTGTCATTGATTTTCTAGTCACAATCACATACTGCAGGCTATTTGGATTACATTCACTTCATTTGTTCTGTCTCTCTCCATCGCCATTCAAGGATTTGTTGTGACCTTGCTCTCTGTATGCATGTCACTTTTCAGAACAAATGTACCGACCAGACATCGATCTTCAATCTGCAGAACACTGTCCACACAAACAGAATTGTCATTCACATGCAGAAGTTAGTTAACCTGCAGTAATGAGCATTTAAAGCTTTTAAGTATATTCTAGTACATAGGTCACTGTTGTTATGCAGAACCTTCCAAGAGAGGGAGCTCAAGATGACTTAACTATTATTATTATTATTATTATTATTATTATTATTAGTAGTAGTAGTAGTAGTAGTAGTAGTAGTAGTAGTAGTAGTAGTAGTAGTAGTGGTGGTAGTAGTACTAGTAGTATTAATATTATTGTATCCAGTTACAATCCCACTATCTAGACCTGGAAAAATAATATAAACAAAATAAACTGTTATATATCCTTGGGCATGTTTATAATAAATATACATTTTCCTCACATTTATCAGTTACAACGTGTTAGGGACCACTGCTCTTTAGTAGTAATGTCCCACTAACCAACAAAGACAATGTCTACCACAGACATCTGTATACTATCTGTCACTCAATTCTTTGCTTTTTTTGACAGAGAGTGAGCTGTATCAATAAACCTTGAGGGAAGTTGTGAATCACGTTCCTCTAACCTCAGCCTCTCTCTGAGCTGCAGGATCTCTGCTGGATCTCCACTTGAGATGAAGGCTTTTCTGTTGTGCTCAGTCTCATCTCAAGGTCTTATGTGAGGAGCTGATATCTCCAAAACACACATTCTCATCCATTTAGCAGCTTAGTTAACAGTCTAACAAAGCAGGAATCTACAGAAACAGCAAAACACACATAGAATGTAAATGTGTTGGTTATCCACAGCAGTTAAACCTGCATCAAATCCAAGCAGATAAATATAAATTCCTTAGCCAGTCTTATATTAGACAGACAGATATTCCCTGCCTTAAACTCTCAAATGGGTAAGTCCATGGTCAGTTTTTTTTTTTTCTTACCAATTCATACACATTCTGCAGAGTCTATTCAGACACAAAGCAACCTTATCAGGACCCCATTAACTCTGTCTCCGTCAGCGTTTAAAAAAAAATAAAAAATCCATCCACCACCAGGGTTTTTGACAATTTTCACAAAAATGTAAAAGCATATTTAGTGAATTTATGAATATCTAAGCATACAATATATCAAAAGAAATAGCTGATCCTCTTTTTTAAAACAACAACAAAATGTTTTATTCTAGCTTTATGCATTCTTTTTTTTTTTTTTTTTTATTAACTCTTGAATTTGGGTGTTTCATTAAAAATGCAACATTTTGAACAAAAAGCAGAGAAAAATACGATTTTTTTTTTTTTTTTTTTTTTTTTTTTTTTTTTTTTTTTTTTTGAAAGACTGTATATCCAGATCAGATTCAGAGCTATGATCAAACACAGATCGAGATCCATCAATACCCCTAATACTTGCACAGTCCTGTAACTCATCCTGGGTTCACATTTCATTCAGTAACATTAGATAATTTTGATTTATATGATGTTTAATGTTGATGATCATGTTATTTTACATATGCATATGACTGCATGTGATCGCTTATTCTAACATTTGACAATGAAAACACGGAAAATTCAATTTTTGGGGTTTTTGTTTGGCGGGGAAAGACAGAAATGCCATAACATGCATGTTTATGTTATTTATTAAATTGTGGAAGTACTAAATACTTAAATATGAAGTGCATAAAATGGGTTTATTGCCACTAGTTACCATGCCCACTGGAAACTGCAGTCAACTTTATGTACAAAAAAAACCAAACAAAAACATAAAGGAAAAATCTCTAGCTCAAAAAAACAATTAGATAAATTTACACTAAATACCACTTGAAAAAAATAACTCTATATTACTAGACAACAGTCATGAACACCAGCTCTTAAATAAATATTTTACTTTAATAAAACAATAAAAACACAAATTTATGTTTTCGGTCATGCTACGGTCTACAGAGCTACTTGCTAACTTGATACATTTTTTTTTTTTTTTTTTTTTTGTTGAAAATGCTACACTATTGAAAATATTTAAGCTACTAATAGCTCATGGTAAAGCTTGGTACATTTTGGTACGGTCCGACTCGGCTTAGCTCCTTGGTCGCTTTGCTTTACCACTGCGTGATACGACTCGGCGCGGCTCACGTTGCCTCGGTTTGGTTTTCCACTGAAGTTAGCACCGATTTAATGTGGGTGTGATCATAGAATGATCATTGTAATTGTACCCCCTCTACTTCTTGGCATGTGGATGTTTTTAACTACAAGACAAAGACGTTTGTTTCAAAGGAGGCTGACGGCAGCAAAAACCAAATACTGCTCAAAACAAGAAAAAGCACTTGTACAACAAAACGCAGATGATGACATAACTTGATTTGAGTCTCACACTGCATTTCTGAGCATTATCCCTGGTTTTATGTTACTTGGTGTTGGATTTCTTGCTTTCTTCGTGGATTACCCTTTTGCCTGTAACTTCTGTTTTGTTTGCTTTTTGGACTGCTTGCCTGTGTATGACCTTTTGCCTTCTTTTGACCAATGGGCCATGTGGTGGCATTGGCTTTCCTGTCCCACACAGCCCATGAATCTGTTTGTGTAGGTCTTACTGGCAGGTGGTGGATCTGTGTGTCTCTCCTTAAAAGTCTCCAAGAAGTCCCACCCTTTGTGATCGAGTTGACCAATGGGATTTTTGGGATTTCCCAGTAGAAAATTCCTCTGTGGGAGATTTATGACTCTTTGTTTTAAGCATGATTCAATGGGTCTGTGCCTATTTATACTCCAGTTAACGCAACAAACAAACACTGGCTCCTATGAGGATTTAACACATGAATGTGTAAGATGAAATGAGCATTAATTTGATAGGAGACAAGACATATTTGAGGCTACATGAACTAGTAACATGCTCATAAGACATGCATAAATGAAATACCATACAGGAGACCCTTAACAAAACTGTTACACGCAATGTCCTGGGGTGCCCCTCTGACATGCACCGCCCTCCTATAGAACAGTTCCCATTCAGTCGGTCACTCTTGACACCATGTCAGAGTACTGACGAATAGGAATCTCGCTAGCGAGAGCCAATCTACTTTGAGTGTAACTAAACGAGCAAATGCACATTGGCACGCAATGATTGCACCAGCTGCTTATGCCACGAAGCGTGGGTATAAATGAGGCACAGGTGCTTGCATAAAAATGGCCTTTTGCTTCGGAGCCGAGTGGTGAATGGATTGTTCGTAAATCACTCTCTACAAGTGTGTGTTAATATAATGAGTCAAGCTCTTCGGGTCGATCTCTCCTCTTTTGGCTACGTGCCCAAGGTTCCCACCACTCCCTTCAGGGATCAGGTGGTGAACCTGCAAGCACTGCCCCTGGAGGAGGCAGACCCAGCCCTAGCTTTGCTCTGTCCCATCTGCTCTGCGGACCTATGTGGAGAGATCTCAAAGCTACACGACCTCAGATCAGCTCTTTTTCTGTCACGGAGGCCAGCAGAAGGGAAAGGCTGTCTCAATCAGAGGTTGGCCCACTGGATAGTGGATGCCATCACCTTGGCTTACCAAGCACAAAGTGTGCCCTGTCCGCTCAGGGTGCGAGCACACTCTACTACAAGTGTTGCATCCTCTTGGACGCTGTCACGTGGCGCCTTGCTTTCAGACATCTGTAGAACTGTGGGCTGGGCGACACAACATGCTAGCTATGTTCTATAGCCTACGTGTGGAGCCGGTCTCCTCCTGTGTTCTCACCTCAAACAGGTAGAAGCACTGAGAGGCCCGTATTCTGTCGGCTTGCTGCGCCTCGGCGCTTACATTCTTCAGAGATGAAACTCTGTGTCTCCTCCACCGCCCTTGATGCCGGACGTGGCGGAGTGTCTGGCATCAGGCCTCTTGCCGCTGAATCCTTGAGAACCGGTATTTGGCTTGGGCCATGTGAGCGACCCTGCGGGGATCCCACATATTTTTCCACGGTTGCTCCTCCCGGAAGCCCATGTTTTTCCCTTGGGAGAGACCTCCCTTATTAGGTATGGAGCCCCCTCACGGCGGCGGGCTACGGCTCAGCGCTGTCTCCACATAACTCCTCTCGGTATGATGTGGTTCCGCAGTGGCCCCATTAGAGCACGCTTTCCCAGTGTTATCCAATAGTCACTGAGCGGGTCATGCAAGAACAGCAGTGATGGACTTCTCTGTGTGAGCCCTGTCTCATCAGGTAAGGGGACTCAGGCCATGGCGCTTTGTTAGGGATTCGTATTCGTCAGTACTCCGACATGGCGTCGAGACTGACCGACTGAATGGGAACGTCTCGGTTACGTATGTAACCCTCGTTCCCTGAAGGAGGGAACCGAGACGCCATGTCCCGTCGCCATGTCCTCTGTACCCTGCTGGGGTGCCAAAGACTAATCTGATACAAGCACCTGTGCCTCATTTATACCCACGCTGCATGGCATGAGCATCTGGTGGAACTCGAAGTAGATTGGCTCTCGCTAGCGAGATTCCTATTCGTCAGGACTCCGACGTGGTGTCTCCATTCCCTCCTTCAGGGAACGAGGGTTACCTACGTAACCAAGACTTTTTTTTTTTCTATAAATTAATGCAGGAAAGTCCTTTTAAGGGCATAGGGTCCCTTTTCAAAAAGACTCAATTTCTAGTCACAGGTCTCTGGAAATTCCCTTAGGTAGTAAACCAAAGGTGCGTCCAAAATCAAATATTTCTCTACTATATGGTATTTAAAAAAGTATTTGATATATATATATATATATATATATATATATATATATATATATATATATATATATATATATATATATATATATAATGTTTTTATATATGAACAGTTGAAATATCAATTTGCTGTAGCTTCTTTATGATCTCTGGACACTAGAACACTTTAATGTCCATGTTGTAGTTTGTCATGTCTTGGCAAACAAACATTTCCCCACTTTTTTCACCACCATGAGTAAAAAGGTATGAAAACATGCCTTTATTTTTATGCCTCTCTGAACTTAACCCTTTAAGACCTAAGGGTATTTTTACAATTAATTTTTCGCCTGGTTTAATTTACTAAAAAGCTTGTAAAACATCAACCCTGTTGTGCACAGACAATTGACACACCTCTTTTTTTTCAAGACAAGTTGCACTGTCAGTATATTTGTGTTGCATTGATGTCACCTGAATGTAAAAAAAGTTATGGGGCCATAAAGACAAATGAAAACATAAAACGGAAATTGAATCACTCAAATATTTATTGAAAACACACACAAATAAATAAAAGCTAAGCATATTTCCTCTGGAAAACAGTTTGTTCAAGTCTTTGGAGTCCTGGAACTCAGGAATAAACATAAGAACTTATACAGAACAAAAACTATTTACATTTTTCCAAAAAAAGTCCAGGCGTTTTTGGCCTATTTTGGATATTTACAGGTGCCAAGCCTCAAAACAGTTCCTATCAGGAATCAAACAGAGGGCCACATCACAGGCTTTGCATTTCCAGGGGGTGGCCTGTTTGACCTACCTTGTCTGTTTGCAATTCACACATTGCCTTCTACCATAGGATACCACAATAACAGAGCTGGGGTTCATGCGTAATGACGCACACCAACGTGGCTGACGGATCAGCCTGTCATTGGTCAAAGCCTCACGCAAAGCGTCATGAGATATCCAAAATGGCAGCTAGCATCGAGCTAGCGGCAAAAATGACGGAACATTTATAAATTATGGACATCAAGCGGATAAATCTTGGATGTAAGCGTTTTGATTTATTGCTGAACAACTCCGAAAAGATGCACATGTTCCAGGCTGGATAGAAAACCTTCTGTAAAGGCTACAAAGACACCAAAGACACCCCCGTGATGGCTAGCTCGTTAGCTTTCTGCTGGGAAAAACGGTAAGAAAATCGATAAAACTTTCATTAAATAATATAAATATTTATCGGAGGTCCCGTGTGACGTCGCGGACGATGCCGTCGGGCTCTGAGGGTTAAACAACAGAATAAGAGTGTATTATTCATGTTCTGCTCGGCACAGGCGGCAAAGATTGAATCAGGAATATTAAAACCACCCCCAGAGAGAAATGAGCTTTGAGAACGTAAGTGGCTTATTGAGACTGACACCAACCAACCACCCACATGAGCAGAGAGATGTTGCAACACACACACACACACACACACACACACACACACACACACACACACACACACACACACACACACACACACACACACACACACACACACACACATTTGAGAAGCCTGCTGGGTCAATTATTCACAATTAACAGTCACGGTAGTGCCCAGAGAGATTGGTGTTTGATTTTTACTGTCTTTTTAGACTGTTTCAAGTCCGAGCAGATGATATACAGCTCTCCAGACCTTCATTAATCAAATATTGATCCATTAACTCTGCCTATTAACTGAGAGTCATTCACATTTACTAGAAGCATATCAGCTTTGAGGGTAGTTTTCTGAAAGTAGCAGCTATTATACATGATAAAATATGTTTGGTTAGAATGTCCTCTGTTTTTTGAAGATATTGTGTGAAATTAATAAACCAATGTTGCCATATCGGTTTTGTTTATAATTCTGGTGCTGAGTTTAGTTTAAACAACAATGGGCCTTATTTATGAGCAGGATAAGAGTAAATAATACCTAAATCCATTTGTGGATAAATTGCATGTTATGATTTATGCAAGAATAGCTTCATGTACAATTTAAACAACATTTGCTCTGTTCCTTTTTTATGAATAAGGCCCAATGGGTAACTGCATAAAATCTATATTCTCAAATATGGTAATTTAGTTATCTTATCTTCAGCTAAGTGTCTGTCCAAAAGTGTTGTTCCTGTACTCACCTGAATACCCTTTTGCAACTTGTGTTCATGTCTCTGTCAATAAATATTAGCATTTGAGTTCATTGAGCTCATTCTCTGCCCTACGTTTGTTTCGTGACAAATAATAGCAGTAGTAGTAATTTAAAAATTGTTATGTTTTATTTTATTTTTCTGTTCATACTTCATGAATGAGGCCCAGCGGGTTTAAATGTCTGATATAAATAGACCTATGGCCAAAGATTATTATTAGGGGTTCAAGCGCAAAGTTCTAGAAACTCTATTGTAATTGTTAATTTTCCCATGATGCATCATCTCCATCTATTCTCCATCATGGGCTCAATTGTTTTATATAATTGGATTGGCTCCGATTGGCCTCCGATTGGCTCGTCTTTTAGCCACCAAATTTGAGAAATTTTGGGTTTTTTGAAAAACCTATTTTTGCAAACTTCTCCCACATTTTCCCCTGATTGGAATTAAACCACTGTAGAAATGTTCTTTGGTATACTAATAACTATTAAATAATATGAATAATTAATAACTATGAAAAAACATTTCTGATTTATGGTTGCTAATGGGGAACCAAAATGAACAACGCGTCAGGTTCCACTTTTACTAAAATGGATATAACTTGTAAACAGAACAAGATATTTTCGCAAAACTCGAGTCACATGTCTATGAACTGAAACTTTGCAATGATTTGGTGGCGTTATAAGAGGAAAAAATATCATGAAAATGGCTATAACTACACTCAACCATAAATCTGATAATAAGTGCCATGCAGTGCCTTTGTCCAGGGTGCCATTTGAACATTGGCGGATCTCAAAAAACACAATTTGCATTATTGGCACAAGTAGCCTAAGAAGTAGCCTAAGAAGTTCAAAGCTTACAAAACTTTTGTGTTTTTCTTCGAAACTGCTAGTCCAATTGAGACAAAACCACCACAGGAAATTTGATAACATAGGTCAATAGCTAAACAATTATGTCTAAATTCAAAAACTATGATAGGAATTTAATTTCAATCTATGTTGCCCATTGGTCATTTTTATACTTTTATACTTTTATATATATAGAACAGGGTTTCTAATACTGCTCCTGGAGGGCCACTGTCCTGGAGACTTTAGCTCCAACCCCAATTCAACACACCTGTACCAGCTAATCAAGGTATTAATAGGCAAACTAGAAACGTGCAGACAAGGGTGTTGAGCTAGACTCTACAGGACAGTGACCCTCCAGGACCGACTTGGACACCCCTGATCTGTAACCTAAAAATTAAATGAGATATTTATTACAAATTTGACAGATGTATGGACATACTCTGAGGACATCTAAAAAAGTGGTAGAGATTGGGCAAGACGTGGTGCTTCAACTTCCAAAAAACTTTACAACATTTTTATTAAAAAATGATTCCTTAATAAATTTCCTTTAAATGGTCTTTCATCCACGATCTAAGTTTGTTTTTTGATTGATTGATTGATTGATTGATTGATTGATTGATTGATTGATTGATTGATTGATTGATTGATTGATTGATTGATTGATTGATTGATTGATTGATTGATTGATTGATTGATACACATTAGCCAATACCTGGGCAGTTACCGAATGTATTAATCTTTGTTATTACACGGCTCTGTGAAATACTTGATTCTGATTGGTCAATCGCGCATTCCAGCAGTATGTTATTTCCAGATAACAACCGCTTATACGGATAATACGAGTTATCTTGACCGGTACTACTTCACATATTGTGTTATCAATATGTCTAACACTAATACAATATTTGTTTACAAATACATTTATTTTTTTCATTTATTTAATCTTTCTTTTGTTAGTTTATTATGATTTAATGATCATAATTATCGAATGATTTATCTTATTCTAATATCTTGTTTTTTTGAAGTCAGTAAAATCAGAGATCATTGGATCCATTTCTGTATTGCTTTATCTTCTTGTTTCTTTTGAAGTGTGTCATTAATTACTTAATTTGATTAATCTGTCTCTGTGTTTTGATGAATATTTTGCCCAGGATGAAAGCTTTGTTTTGTTTTTATCTTTTCGTTGTTGTTGTTGTTGTTGTTGTACTTGATGTATATCAAAGTCACAAAGTAAAATGTTCATTTGCACTTCCTAAAACTAGTGAGCTCAACAGTCAACCCCGAGTTAAATGATCAAAAAAGAATAACTTCAAAAGTGCAAGAACGCTACCGAAATCCTTGTAGTCCATCTACAATTTTTCGAAAAAATTACCCCCCCCCCCTTCACTCTTCAGTTTATTATACAACTATAATAATATTTAGTTGAACAACAGTTATTTATTTTACTGTAATTACAAAACTATTACAGCATCTCAAATACTAAATCTAAACTAAAATACTAAATAAACGTATAATGCTGGTAGTCAATTAGGTGTTAGGCATGTCACACATGTGAGTTCTTTGCCTATTCACTTCATCTATAATTTACTGTTGTGTAGTTGATAAGCAGCAGTGATGCAAAATTCTATAAAAAGGACTTTTAAAACTTGCTTTTATGCGGGAGAGAACCTATCCATCAGCCCTCAAGTAACCGTAAGACTTTCTAAGACGCAGGTTCATTCTGTAAAGCATGAGAACACTATCTGACAATGAAAGCTTTAGCATAAGTTCTGCCAGGAAGACTTAATTGTTACATCACTTCAACTTCTATCTATCCAATCACATTCTAATACTTCAGTATAAAAGATACTTACACGTTTGAGTTTGCAGATGCTGAAGCCCCAATTCACTGCCATCCTCCCCACCACCTCCAAGTCAAATCCTTCCCTACTTCACCCCACCTTTATTGCTTGCTGGGTTGTTAATAAATGGATAATTGTCACAGTATTTATTATCCCAAGTCTTTCTGGCAGAACTGTTAGTTATGATAGTTTAGGGGTAAGGTGTGTGTCGTTCGGTTTTGACGCAATTTGACCTGAAGTTCGAATCCTCCTTTTGCCGAACTTGCTCTACTTCCTTTTCCCATTACATATCAGGTTGGAAAGGCATTTATTTTCAATAGAAATGAAGACAATGTTTGAAAACTATAAATAAAGTGTCTAATGTGTGTTGTAACCGCTGCTCATGTTTTGTATGTGGACAGGACGCAGCTACAGTTTTGGGTTATGTAGAAAGTGACACTGATTGGGTAGTGACATGGTAGTTTTACAAGGTGTGTTCTATGATTTATTTTTTCAATAGGATCAAGATTGAAATGGCCTGAATATTTAGTCTGACGATTATTTTACCTGAAAGCATAGGCATAATTTGCCAGTGGGGAATTTATGACCTACAACTGCACAATCTACAACACCTCCCCCACTGCATTGGAGTATTAGTAGTCTGCTTTATATGACTCTATTTTGATGCCAGGCGTTCTACTGAGTATAAGTGACTTTGCAAGTACATGTCAACTTATTATTATTATACTAACTGTAACTCTAACAGTCTATTAATACTCTAATGAGAGTTAGTGGACATTTAGTTACAAGTTAATGAGGTTAGTTGGCATGTAGTTGCAAAGTTGTTTATAGTTAATGTAATGTCTAAAGTGGAGAATCGAAATGAAGTGTAACCGAAACTCAGGACATGCTCCTTCTAAACTTGCACACTTTTCATTGCAATAAATTGGTGCCCAAATGAAAAGTCAAGTAATGAAAAGTTGTTATAACAACTTAATTACTCAGGCAGCAGTGTTCAGACAGTCCCCCAAAGCGTGTGGTTGCAGTGTTGACAGATTTCCTCATGATGTTTAATTTAGAAATGTCAGTCTCCTTCATATTTATGAGCTCTAGCCAGTGAGAGCTGTGCAGGTACCGGCTGGTTTATTGCGTGCGCTGCCACATGACCTTTCTGACTCCATCACTCGACACAGTGTTACATGTATACTGCTGCAAAGCATGATGGGAATCCTGAGTGGGCATTGCGAGCTAAGGGGGTAAGAGGTGCACATGCATTGTGCATGTTTGATTTTAACTCTCTCCCCACTAGCAGTTTTCTTTTTCTTCTTTTTTTTAAATTACCAGCCAGCACTAGCCTTTTTAATCCGTTTTGTAAAAATGTTATGGCCCCCAGAATATTTTGTTATATGATAGTTTCATAAAAAAGCAACATTTTGAACAAACAAATATGTTTGTCCAAGTCTATGTCCGGATCAGATTCAGAAGGATGATCAAAACATAGATTGAGTAGATCAAGTCCAACAACACAAAGTTTCACAGTCCTATACATTGTCCTTGTTTTGGCATTTAAATCAGTAATGTTTGGCAATTTTAATTTATAAGCTGTTTAATGTGTCAGCAATGATTTTATTGCTTGTTTCTGCTTCTTCTTCAGATGTGTTTTTGATGTGGATATTCTGTACTATTTTAGAAGTTGCCTCACAACATTCCATACCAGTTAAAATGTATCAGATTATCTGTTTAACCCATGTTCTCTGAATAGGGAATGAAACTGTGTTGCGGTAACACAATGGGTTCATAGCGGTAAAACCCTTGAGGCAGTACTGATTGCCTGAACCTGTATAAAATCAAGCCAATAATTCCCATTGCATCATCGCTACCCAGCGTTGACGGAACCTATGAAAGAAAAAACGCAAGCGTAACCCATGTCATTGGCTGATTGCTTCCTAAGCAACGCTACGTCACTCACTCAATCCAATGCAGCATCTGCTCCTCAGATTTACTACTGAAGAAGCCACCATTAGCAGCGAGATGAGCTTACAGATCATCTCACTGCCTATTCTGAGAACATAGGTTACAGTAACCTTCTCTTTTATTCAGACATTCTCTTTCATAGGTTCACTCAATGCTGCATATCAAGGATGCACTGGGAATGATATATCACACACACTAAGCAGTGCCAGATCTAGCCCAATAACTTTCAAAGCAAATAGAGTGTCTTCCATGAAGTAAAAAAACAGGAGGACAGAAAGAAAGAAGCACTGTCACTTGATGAAGCATGTCCGCCAGAGCGAAATCATGTGAACAAAACTTTCGGGACATAACCAGGCCTGGCTCTCACTTTGCAAAGGACTGCAGAGATTAACTTGACAGAGGGGAATGTATATAGCCTCAAATCTGGTCATGGATGAGCAAAGGCATCCACCAGGGGAACTGAGTCGAGTTTAGCAACACAAAGAGGTCCACATCCACCTCTGTCTCACTGAAAAAGCTGCAAATCTGAGCTGACCTGGCTTCGTCTCGACAGGAAGTCCGCGGTGAGGTTCAAGGCTTCTGAAACGTGAACTGTTCTCAGTTAAAGGAATTTGTCTTGAGCCCATAAGAGAAAACCATGTGTATAAGGGTGCACAACTGCAAACCTCCCAGCCAATTTATGTGATGGTGTTGGTAACCTAACTATGTACCCCCAAGCATGCGTGGCAGTGGGTATAACAGATTTAGATAACCTGATCTCACAGAATTCCGTGAAATGAACACAGACCCTTAACTCAAAATCCGTGGTAGTTTCACAGAATTGCCGAAAATTCCGTGATGGGTCCACGGAAGTGATGCCTATGTAAGTCAGTGACAAGCAGCATCTGTGGTTCCCTCGCGAATTTCCAACACACATTTAATTATTTGCATTTGTAAAAGAAGACATGATTTTATGAATATGTATAGCCTAATTTTATATTTTGGAGCAACTAACTCCACTCCTACCCTAAACATACCCACTCTCAACAATATAAAACACGTAACAGGCAAATAAAAGTACTGTCAATGGTATTTGTTGCAAAAACTGACCAAAACAGTATAAAAGTATTAACTCATGTTGCATTCCAAGTCTTCTGAAGTCATACGATATCTTCATGTGAAGAACAGAGTTGATCGTAATGTTTTAGTTGTTGAAATGATGAACAGAACACATTGTGAACAGAACACACACACACACACTCATTCATATTTCTCATTCAAATGATACACACAACTCTTTAGCATGACGCGATCAGTCACGAGACACACGAGAGCCAATGACATTTTACAATCAAAGCTGACGTAATGAATGCAATTGGTCACATTGCGGCAATATTTGAAATGTATTAATCTTTGGTGGATGGACTCGACGTTCTGATTGCTTTTGGGGACTTTCCTCACACAAATCAATCGTTTGGCCTCAGATCACTTGGAATATTTGTACTTTCTGAATAAATTGTGTCTGCAGTCATATCGGCCTGCTATATCCTGTTTTTTATTTTTTATAATACACAAATGTGTAGATTTAGGGAAGGGTTTGAGTTACGCATTCCAAATGTGTCTGAATAAAGAGAACATTAATGTAAATAAAATTATGCTGACTGAATCAAACTGATGAATAAGGTGTTGGAACAGGGAATCTGTGAGTGGACCATGGATGCTGATTATCGGTGACTTACATAGACATCACTTCCGTGGACCCATCACAGAATTTTCAGCGATTCTGTGAAACTACCACTGATTTTGAGTTAAGGGTCCATGTTCATTTCACGGAATTCTGTGAGACCAGGTTGGATTTGATTCTCAGAGAATCTCGAGGGTAAAAGATACGCTTCAGCAGTCTGTACTTCCCTCCTTAGATAGGGATGCTCTCTGTTTCATGATCCAAAGATCAGGAATGACCCAACAATGCTGAAGCAGCAGGTTTATCTGGCTACTTAAGGTCAATGTACCTATGGGGGTGCTGGCGGAAAATGTGACAGGCACAAGCTCCACAAACCATTCAAGGTGGGGGATGTCTCAGCTCGTTACTTATTCTAGAGGTCTCCTTCCTGTGTGTGAGGCAGTTCCTGGGCGCAAAGTGGAGTAGGAGGTTCACGAGCCCTCCTAGGCATGAACTACTTAAGGGCAGCTGATTGCGAATTTATCAACCACCGAGCTAACCGCTTCTCCAAATAAACCTGACTGGGACATAGGGGCATCCAGAAGGAAGTCTTTCTCCTTTTAATGAATCTCAGTGATATTAAACCAAAAAACCCGCCATTGTGTACCCAACTGTGCGTGCAGTGTGCTTAGTCGGAACGCAACGCCAGGTCAGAAGCTCTGCAGAGCTCCTTGAATGCTTTTGGTGCATTCAGTGACAGTCACCCACCCTCGTCCATTTTCATAAGGACGTCTCCTTTGTGAAGAATGAAGAATGGCCATGGTATGAAGTTCCATACCTGCCTGGCTAGCTGCCATGTAGGATTTTCCCAAAAGGGTGGAAGTGGTCCTACAGGGATTAGGAGGCGAGTGGGCCAGCGTGTCCTCAACCGCTGGAATGCTAGTAAAGCCCTGCTCCACAGAACCAACCAGGTTGTTGGAGTCAATGGCCGCAGCATTAGTCAAATGAGTGGAAAAGGGCTGCTTCCAGAGTCTTGACATCTCACAATGAAGCTTGGTGAAAAATGGCAGCTTCCCTCTAATGGGGCATAAATTAGATTGGCCACTCAGAAAACACTCGTCGAGCTTGGATGACTGAGAATTGTAAGGCTTTTCAGGCCACTCAATGTTGAGCTTCTCAGTAGCACGAATTTGCACGTCCATGAGTTCACTTTAGGCTGCAGAAGGTCGTGCTTCCTGGCCTTTGGGCAGGAGAGAATCAATTGCGGGCCCAAAATTGTGTCATTAATGACAGATAATTCTGTCAATGCCAGGGAAAGTGTTAACACCATATTGGAAGAACTTTATGCAAACTTGTCTACTGAATATCCATGCTGAACATATTTTTCCAGTATTTTTAATTTGTTACCCCACATTCATCTCCCTGTAAATATCAGCTCTTGCCACGTGGCATCCGTGGTCCGCTATCTATAATACTGTGCTTTTGCACTTCCTTTGCGTTCCTATACACGTCATGGGAGTCCGATATAATTTGATTTCTCACATGAGTGAGTGCTAAGGGTTTGTTTTCGATGATTTTCTCTCTTATCGACAGCTTTTGAGGCTCTTGAGTCTCTATTCCAGCACTGTGATTAAAGGCCTTCTGTTGCTACTCAAACCCCCCTTAAAGATCTGCTCTTCTCTCCTGTAGCATCAATTAAATCCAAAGTGTTTGTCTCTCTCTCTCTGTGTGTGTGTGTTGGAGAGCACTTCAATCCATGGATATTCTGTGATCCCTTCCCAAGGTTTCTCATCTGTCCGGACATCTGGTGTTTATCCTGAGGCGTCTATCATAACGGCTATTCAGGCATGTTATTAGAAAATTAACGCCCAACTCAAATGTCACTCCTAATAGTGCTGCTTAGTTTTCCTCATAATCATCGTAATTCGCGCCAATCTTGGGATTTTGCTCGATTAGAAACAAATTCTCTGTAATTCATGTGTAGTTGGCAAGGGCATGACTGTTTGGATTAGCTCTCGAGAACGATGCGTCTGCCAATGGCAGGACTCGTATATGGTCTGTCATTGAGGATACTGTGTCGTCCGATGTCCTTTCATGGCTTTTAAATGCCGCTGAAAAGGTTAATGGAAGCATTTTGCTCCCTGACGACACTCCAGTGATGATGGCATAAGAGACCTTCATCAACACTGCATTCATTTAATGTTGAAGATGTTGAGTGGAGAGCTTGTTCTTTGCTAAACGATGCTCAATAACTAATAGTATTGTTTGCAATCCATACATATATAATATATATTAGGGATGCACAATATATCGGCAACATTAGCAAAAAACGAAACACAATTATTTTTTAAAGTAAAAATAGGTAATAAAATAAGTCTATTCGATAGGTATTTAAGTTTGATGCAAAAAGTGCCTCATTTGTGAAATGTGCATCACAAAAGTAAGCATTGAAAATTAATGGTATAAAACTATTTTGTACTAGGCAAATTAAATTCCTTTGTTTTGTATGAGTAAGTCATTATTTCATTCACAAATTCATTCTCAGGAATTGTTGATTTATATCTACAAATTGGTGCCCAATTGTGTCATGCAGGCTAAAAAAATCAGCAGTGTAGAATTGAATGAAACGTTCTGTCATTAAACACTTTTTCCCCTTCTGTGAGTCTTTGTCCAGTGGAGGTGTTTGGTGCGTTCTGGGAGAAAGGGAAGATGAGAGAAAGGCAGGAGACATGTTGTCATGCTGAGTAATTAGTCTCCGTTGGGCAAGAAAGCGTCTGGATGTTGTGACACACACCAGATTGTCCTCTAGTCCATTGAGATACCCTGTCATCAGCCTGTGGGCCTGTCCAGGGATGATACACACACACACACACACACACACACACACACACACACACACACACACACACACACACACACACACACACACACACACACACAGTTTTCTTTAAACGTTAGAAGGCTTGGCTGCCATCCAGTGCACAGCAAAAACCAAGGTGAAAATCCCTGATTTAAAAGTACAGTATACTTTACCCAGAAATGAAAAATCTGTTATCATTCATTCACCTTGTCATTCTAATGTATTATGTTTTTTTTTTTTTTTTTTTTTTTTTTTGTATCGCACAAAAGGAGAATTGTAGTTAATGATATGTTCTATAGGGACTGTGGCTTTCAAGCTTTTAAAGCTAAGGTACTCTGTATACGACTTAACATACTTATAGTATACTTAGGCAGGATAGGCTATTTCAGTTTTTAAACTTGAACCTGTATCTATCATTTATATATAATACAAATTAAGGTTTTGGAGGAAAACATTCCAGAGCATTTCTCCATCTAATACAAATGAATGGTGCCCAACAGACCATTTTTGATAGTTCAAAATACTGATATATAATGATGAATGAAATCTGACTCCTACTCCGTTTGTGCTGTGACTCTCGTTCGGCTCACTAAACAGACATGCTTTTCTGTCTTTTCTCAGTCTAGAAGGCACCAACTTCTAAAATAATTTCTTATTTCTACTATATAAATGACCCAGTTTAAATACACATTCATTTTCCCAGCGGTAAAGTGCACTTTTTGCACTCCCACTTTTTGAAGATGCACGTGAAAATTTGGCAGATCCTGACAGTAACACAAAGTTGATTCTGCGCTAATTTGATCTAATATTTAATGTTTCTTAAAATGTTGTAGGTTTGTGTAGCAAATTAGAATTGCTAAAATGACTGAATACACCGATCAAGCATAACATTATGTCCACTGACAGGTGAACTGAATAACACTGATTAGCTCTTCTGATTTGTTAGAAGCAGGATAACAAATCAGAAGATCCCTTTCCTGAAGACCAAACCTGCCCATCACTTCCTCGTCCCCACTATTCCCTTCCCCAAGATGTCCATTCAAATCTGCCCCTATCACTACCCTCTCACCTCTGGGAACAGTCAGCATCACTTCCTCCAACTTGCTCCAGAATCTGTCACAATAATTAGCATGATAATAATCAGCTTGCTGACTTTTTCATTTGTTGACGTGACATAGTTAGATTCAAATGGTAAATATCATATATTAATTTGGGTGTCCACCTTAGAGATAATCGAACATGACCATCTGAATGACAGTATATTTATTTAACTAAAATAATAATTTTGTATTCTCAAAAATAGTACACAAAAAAGAAGAAAAAAAGGTTGTTTTGAACAGGTTTTAAATCAGATATTATTACAAACATATTATTTTAGCTGAAGTATTTATATTAAAAATGTGTGTCTTTTGCCCCATGCTGATTTTACCCCGTGTGTGGGGTAAAAGGGCTACCTTACCACCTCATACATTTACAGCTCTGAAAAAAATTAAGAGACACTTAGTGATCTTTTTTTCCCAGAGCTGTATACGATTTTCAAACAAACTTTTAGCACATTGTGAACCACGTTGACTAGCAAACAGAGTTGACTAACGATGCTTTTGGGAAAAACACCACTGAATGAACTCATAGCTTTTTAATGAATCATTCAAAGGTTTTGTGAACTGGATCAACCCTTTAAGGAAAAGTTTGGAATGATATGAACATTTCACAACATTTTAATGTTTTAGTAATCAATTCTGCAATCATTAAAAGACGAGTTTTCTTTTGTCTCTTTTGCACTCTGAGAAATGGCATTTTTTTTTAGCTGTCCATCAGCATTTGTCTAAAAAACACATTTTTAAAGGAAAAGACTGTTACTTAATATCAGTCTGCTTTCGACTGTTTTGACAAGGAGGATTTCAACCCTTTAATTACAAATATTCTTTTAATTACCTGAAATCGGCAAACAACCAGTGATGCCGATAATGAGATGAGACATGTTAAGTCTGAAAACCAACACTCGCAGCCCTGAGGGGCCAAATGAAGTACGCTGTCTGTCAGTATAATCCAGTCCCTCTGATAGGTAGCTTTACTGTGAAGGGAAATAGCACTCTGTGACAGTGTTGTGAGAAGGAAATCGTTACTGTTACACAAGAGAACGAAAATGAGGGTGAGAGAGAAACCGTTTGAAGGCTAAAGGTTACTCTAGAGAGGAAGAAAGCTAATAAGAAATGAGAAATGGGACGGATGAAAAGGAAGGTCAGTTTTCCGATAAAGGTTCAGCCTCATCACTTTGTCAGCACCAAGCCTGTGGATTTCTAATCCAGGAGCTACCTTAATCCGAAACCTTGGCCACACATGTCAAAGTAATCTTTGCACATTAAAACACTCTGGTTATTTTACGTTAACAGAACAGTCTGATTCTGACATTTGTATGGGGAAAAACTGTCATCATGATATTGGAGCTATTCTGACAACTTTCTCCATATTTGCTAATTCTCTAAGTTGTTCTGAGTTTTAAGTGAACATCTTTCCCACAATGTGCTGTCATATTGCTAAGGTGTGCATAGTGGTATTTTTTGGTATTGTTGCAGTATTCTGGTTGGCTGCTAGGATGTTGTTGCTGTCCGGGTGGTTGCTAAGGTGTTACTATGTGATTGCTAAATTGTTTTGAACGAACATCTTTCCCAATATTCGTATCTGAGTTTTCACTTGGTTGTTGCTAGGGTGTTCAATATGGTTGCTAAGGTGTTCTGAGTAGTTTATTTGGCATGGCAAGGGTATTTTGTGTGTTTGCTATGGTGTTTCTAAGCAGTTGCTGAGGTCATCTACATTGTTTCTAGGTTGTTACTATCCAAATGCAAAATATCTTTAAGTGAACATTATTTCCAGAATTTACTAATGTGTCTTGAGCAGTTTCTTGGATGTTGGGGTATTCTGGATGGTTACTAAGCAGTTGATAAGTAGTTACAAATTTGTTCTGGGTGATGACTCGGGTATTATCAGATGATTGCAATGTACTTTTGCGTTGACAATTTACAAGTGGACTAATATATTTTTTGTTTTTGAAAATCTGCAGTCTTTAATATCCTTGCTAGCATGCCTGCATACCATGTCAGAGATGCTAGTTCAAATCCAGCTCGGAGTGGGTCAAGTAGGACCGGTTACACAAGCAGCAGAAATTAATTAGTTCTCTAGAGACTGCATTCATTAACATCCTTGTTAGTGTGCATGCCTCCTATGCCCGAGTCATCGGTTCGAATCCTGCTTGGAGCAGATTTGGATGAACGTGTGAATCTCACTCCCCTGATCTCAAGAGGCACACTAGAGACTGACAGTAGAAAGTCAATTTTTAGCTCCTTCTTAGTGCACCTGCCTCCCATGCCGGAGACGAAGGTTAAAATCCTGCTTGGAGCGGGTCAAGTAGGACTGGTTAAATTTGATGCCATGACCTCTATAGGAGTAAGGTTTAGAGAGGTAAGTGTAATGGAAGCAAGCTAATAAGAGCTGTGTGTGTAAACCTCACTCCCCTGATCTCAGTAGGTGCGCTATAGAGTGCATTCATTAGTGTCCTTGTTAGCGTGCCTGTCTCCCATGCCTGAGCAACTGGTTCGAATCCCATTGGAGCAGGTTGAGTAGGACGTGATAGGAGAAAGGTTTAGTGGGTGAGTGTGATAAAAGCAAGCTAGTAAGAGCTTTGTTTAAACCTCACTCTCCTGATTTCAAGAGTCACACTAGCGGCTGATGCTATAGACTGCGTTTATTATTGTCCTTTTTAGTGTGCCCACCTCCCATGCCGGAGACACCAGTTTGAATCCCATTGGAGCAGGTTGAGTAGGACCTAATAGGAGTAAGGTTTTGTGGGTGAGTGTGATGGAAGCAAGCTAGTAAGAGCTGTGTGTGTAAACCTCACTCGCCTGATTTCAAGAGGTCCACTAGCAACTGACGCTATAGACTGTACATTAGCGTCCTTGTTAGCATGCCCGCCCCCCATGCAGGAGACACCAGTTCGAATCCCATTGGAGCAGTTTGAGTAGGACCTGATAGGAGTAAGGTTTAGTGGGTGAGTGTGACGGAAGCAAGCTAGCAAGAGCTGTGTGTGTAAACCTCACTCAGCTTATTTCAAGAGGCGCACTAGTGACTGAAGCTATAGACTGTTCATTAGCATCTTTGTTAATGTGCCCGCCTCCCATGCAGAAGACACCGATTTGAATCTTGTTGGATAAGGTTGAGTAGGACCTGATAGGAGTAAGGTTTAGTGGGTGAGTGTGACGGAAGCAAGCTAGTTAGAGCTGTGTGTGTAAACCTCACTCTCCTGATTTCAAGAGTCACACTAGCAACTGATGCTATAGACTGCATTTATTATTGTCCTTTTTAGTGTGCCTGCCTCCCACGCCGGAGACACCGGTTCAACTCCCATTGGAGCAGGTTGAGTAGGACCTGATAGGAGTAAGGTTTAGTGGGTGAGTGTGACGGAAGCAAGCTAGTAAGAGCTGTGTTTGTAAACCTCATGCTCTGATTTTAAGAGGCACTTTAGCGACCTGATACTAGAGATGGCATTCATTAGCGCCCCTGTAAGCATGCCCGCCTCCCATGTCGGAGACACCAATTCAAATCCCGTTGGAGCAGTTTGAGTACGACCTGATAGGAGTAAGGTTTAGTGGGTGAGGGTGATGGAAGCAAGCTAGTAGGAGCTGTGTGTAAACCTCACTCTCCTGATTTCAAGAGTCACATTAGCGACTGATGCTATAGACTGCGTTTATTATTGTCCTTTTTAGTGTGCATGCCTCCCATGCCTGAGACACTGCTCCGAATCCCGTTGGGGCAGGTTGAGTAGGACCTGATAGGAGTAAGGTTTAATGGGTGAGTGTGATGGAAGCAAGCTAGTTAGAGCTGTGTGTGTGTAATCCTCACTTGCCTGATTTTAAGAGGCGCATTAGTGACCTGATGCTATAGATGGCATTCATTGTTAGCATGCTCACCTCCCATGCCTGAAACACCAGTTAAAATCCCTTGGAGCGGTTTAAGCAGGACCGGATGGGAGGAAGTTTAGAAAGCAAACTAGTATGTGTGTAAACCTCACTTCTCTTATCTCATGAGGCACACTAGCGAACAACACTAGAGACTGCAGTGTTTAGCGTCCTTGTTAGCATGCCCGCCTTCCATGTCATAGATGCCAGTTCGAATCCCGCTCGGAGCAGGTCGAATAAGACCGGTTACACAAGCAGCAGAAATTAATTAGTTCCTAGATTCTTTCCCCAAGAGATCCTAAAATGGGTTGAGAACAACATAATTACAATATGCAGCAGTTTTCTCCAGATCAAAAATAAATTATTACTCTTTAAAACAAGGGTGACTGGAGATGAACAGAAAAACCCTCCAACCCAATGCATTGATTTGCATGTGTGAGAATGTAATTAATCTTGATGGGGCCTTAAGGCTCAGCTCGCTTCAATTCAGGTCAATTACTGCACTGACATACAAGTATTGACTGCGGCACACACTCAAATGAAGTCACACTCATGAAGCATGGATAGACCTTTAAACATCACCACGCAGCAATCACTGCATGTTTGGCCCTGAATAATCATATTATTATATTTTTTGCCCCCACATAGCAAAGTTTCTTTCAACTCCCATTATGCAGTTGCAAGGATATCACAGTGTCACCACGAAATGGCTTACGTAACTGAAGTGGTGATAATAGTCATCTGTTACTCTGTGTCAAAGGGGCCACGCCAGTTCAATTATTCATTTGGTATGGCAGGACGGTTTTAATCATCTACATTCTCTTCCTTTCATCAAAAAGGAGAATCCCGAAACAGATATGAATAAGTAAAGAAGATTTTTGAGATTCTGTTTGATGGGTGTTAATTAAGATTAAAAGTTCAATATATTTTCCCCTCCTAGAATCACATGATTTTTTTTTTATAATCATGGCTGTTATTTGAATGATCTCATTTATTTAGACATTTTATTGTGATTGCTGGATAGATCGTATTAGATTAGGATTTTTCATCATCTCAACTTTTCAGACATGGACTCCCTGAGCTATCATAAATTCTCTTTTGTCAGAGATTATTGTCTGCGGCACTGTCATCATTATTCAGTGTTTACCTTGGAATAACGAAGGAGAAATAATGAGAGAATAAAGGAATGAGGAAAAACAACTGTTGTGAAATGTTAATGATGTGTCCTTGGGTGTGTTTGTTGTTGCCGGTGATGAGCTCTTTAGAGCCTGTTACATTCCCACAGAACAGAGACTTCCACATACGTGACTCGTGTGTAATTGAATGTGGCGCTGTCTGCATTTCAAACCTGCCACGTCAAAGTTAATCAACCTCAAACAAAGGCATTCCTTTTACAACTACATTAGAAAATGAAACTTAACGTTTGTAAATTTAACTTGGGTTTTTAACTTAACTGTTGGGTTTTATGAAGTTTACTTGGTCTTTTCAAACTGAAGCGATAATAAGTATCTTACAACTACATTAGAAATCAAAACCTCATCAGATTTTTTAAGGTTATTTAGTGTTTTATTATTATTATTATTATTATTATTATTAGTAGTAGTAGTAGTAGTAGTATTATTATTATTATTATTATTGACATGCAGATTTGTACCCTTAAATTACATTGAACAATTGCTGATTTGACGAATCACTCATTTCTTGAAGGTAATTTTGCTTATTACTTTTCATACAGATACATGATGTTTATCCTGATGGTCAAATATAATTTTTTATGACTTTTCACACCAAAATGATAGGCAGCCTACTACTCTCATGACAATTCATAAATTGTATAACAAATTACATGACATTTTATGACATGTGTCACACTTTTTTTATGAATTGTCCTATGAATAACGACTTGAGACTTGTGATTGTAAACTTCAGATTTTTGAAGGTTACTTTGTGACTCTGCAAACTGAAGCAATAGACATCATCTTACAACTAAATAAGAAAAACTGAATTCCATTTAACTAACTTTTTCACCTACTTTAAATATAACAATTACATATCTGAGGTATTGTCGATTTCCTAAAGTTTACGTTTTGTCTTTTTATACTTGTTTGTCGTTCATGCTCTTAGAACATCCTATTAGAGATAAAGAAAGCAAAAGTGATAACACATCCCAATAAGGTTTTGTTAGTTAACATGAACTAATAATGAACTCCACTTCTACAGTATTTATTATTTTTGTTAATTTCAACATTTACTAATACATAATTGAAATCAAAAGTTGTATTTGTTAACATTAGTTAACATTAGTTAATGCTCTGTGAACTTATTAACTACCAATAACAAATTTGAACAAATACAATAACAAATGTATTGCTCAAGCTTAGTTTGTATTAGGTAAAGGGTAAATTATGCTAAATTCACTTTTATAAGTTGTTTGAACATAAATGTGTGTTGGCAGTGTGTGTACACAACCACCCTATAAAGGTTGTTATCCACCTACTTCCTTTTTTAGCCCCATAAATCATAAGCAATGTCAGAACAAGCCATTTGCAGATTCTGGGGAATGTCAAGTCAAGTCAGGTCAACTTTATTTATATAGCTCTTTTATAATGGCGATTGTTTCAAAGCAGCTTCGCAGTGTTAAACAGGACAATTTTGCAACAAAATTTGATTCGGCTGTTCCGTCGTTCTGGAGAAAACTGTGATGTTATCAGCTTATTTTAATTTATAATATAGCGACAATGTCAGCAGATCAGTTTTATATTTTATACAATTAATTAAGACCTAATACATTTTTTGTTTTTTTTGACTATTGAATAACTTAGATCAGAATTTTTGTGTCCCCAATTGAGAAAGCCAAAGGCGACAGGGACAAGGAACCAAAACTCCACCAGGGCATGATGGAGACAAATAAACCTTGGGAGAAACCAGACTCAGTCGGAGTGCCAGTTCTCTTCTGCCCTATTAACAAACAGTATATGATTATTTCATCATCATACACCATATTTTACAGGCCCTGCTCACGAGTGTTGATGGAAACTGCCGTATTAGCATAGACCCCTCCCTCAGAGAGCTGTACACCGTCCGCAATGGTTGGCCCTGTCCCAAATGGCACCCTAAACCCTCATGGTCTTCCTCTGAGTCCACAATTTCACAACGTAATGCCGCTTTGACTGCCAGGTAGCAGTCCTCTGTGTAGCTCGCAAACTTGCAGGCTCAGCTGAAGTGCGCATCGAGGGTGCATAGCAGCCGCAAAGGGGGCGCTCACGAGCACCCTTCTTTACGCTTAAATGACGAATGGGACACCCTACGGTCTTGTGGACTTAACGGACATGCGCAAGTCCACAAGACCGAAAGTGCACATGAAGTGTGCCATTTGAGACAGGGCTTTTATCATGTCGTGTCAGGCCAAAACTCAACATGTCAACATCAACATCAGTTGAGGGCCGCAACAACAACTTTAAAATGACAATATTCTGGCCGGACTACTGTTGTCAGTGATATAAGAATTTGAAATTAACATGATTTCTTAATGTCTAGGGCCATTTTATGATTAATTAAAACATATTTCTTGCATACAGTTCCTTTAAAAGCAGCATTAAATTAAGAAATCAATAAAGCTACTAAAGTTCATCCAGTCAAGAGCAGTAAGTGTTTTTTTCTGGTTTTCTATTGTTTGATGTATATCAACAGCAGATATAGCAATAGGTACTGTATATTACACTGCTTTCACTTTAATACACAGATCTAATATACACACTGTATTCTGTACACAGATATAACCAACTGTTCACATGACATGTGAACATTGTGTGTTTCGGACATAACCTTGTGAGCATTTGACAGATTAAAGGGGTGATAAATTGAGAATTCAACTTTCCCTTGAGCCTTTGATATAAAAAAAGGTCATTGTAATATAACAATATCCTGTAAGTTTCAGAGCTGAAAACATCCTTGTTAGTCAAATAAAAGCTTTTATAGACACCAGGCCCAGAAAACAAGAGCTCTCAAATATATATAATGATCAATGACGTAATAGGACGGGGAAACGCCGCCTCTACAGATAAATGTGTACGCCTGCTTCTGTAGTCCTGACCACCGATTCGTGCAGCTAAATAAGCAATAAACATGCTGAAGATAGAAAGATATTGCACTGTGCCTGGTTGCGGAATATTAGGAATGCATGGATGAGTTTTACTTTTAGTGTTTTAATATTTTTTAATGTATTTCCAGCTCATCTGCGTAAGACATACACATCTGTTGGTTTCATTTCTCTGCGGAACCATTTGTAAATAAGACAGTTCGATACTGGATTTGCAGACATATTGAGATTAAAACACAATCCTGTGCCTTCTATATTGGCTCCGACAGGAACGGTGCAACATACTTATGTAAGTAAAAAGTTTTTACAAATAGTAAACAAAATAGTATTAGTATTGCATTGTTACAGATTGTTTTGATCATGTGTACGTGTCTAACAGAACATACCTTAGCACGCTGTCAAAGGCTGGAGAATCCTTTATTTGTTGGTTCATTGCGTTTCGAAAAATAGTGACAAATAGTATTGCATTGTTACAGATCGTTTTGATCATGTGTACGTGTCTAACAGAACATACCTTAGCACCCTGTCAAAGGCTGGAGAATCCTTTATTTGTTGGTTCATTGCGTTTCGGGATCATACTCGGACATTTATGGGCCAAGGCTCACAAAGCCCAATGGGTTTTCCAGACGGGCTACCAAAACGTAAGCCTGTCGGTTGCCCGGTGAATTTACAATAGTGAAATAGTGAAATAACATTATTTCTTGATCTGTGTTGTTCACTTTCTTGACTTGATATTTGAAGAGCACGCACCAACGCGTGTGTGTGCGGTCCATGCTTATATAGACCAATCGGCGGGCCAAGTAATACAAAAATAATATTCCAGTCAATCAGCTCATTAAATATGCAAATCTTATTGTAATAAAGTTCGTAGATTGGAAGGAAGGAGGCGGGAACCGGCGAACATTCAACAACTTTTATTAAATAAACAAAACGAAAGTAAACCGCGGGCAGCCCCTCACGGACGACTGCCCACACACACATCACAAAACTCAACATAAAATCCAGGCCTGGTCCTCTCTCGTCTTCCGCTGCCTTCGCTTCTCCTTTTATGCTCCCGTCCCTTGGCCGCGAGACGAGACCGGTGTGCCACGCAGCTGGTACCCATTACCACTCGTCACCGGCCCGCTCTCGCGGCCCCTCGCCCCGCTGCTCGCCACACTTATCCAATCCTAACTGTGGGCGTTTACTTCCAAGTCTACAGGGCAGCAGGCCCATCAAAACCCAGCGTTCAGGAGAGAGCCTCACAACCAGTGTAGAAAATAGTCTATTACTTATGATGTTTTTGACATCCATTATGACACAAATTGAGGAAAGATGTGCAGTAATAAAATAATTATGCTTTACACACACAACGCTCTTCCCAACTGGACTATTTGCCTTTTTTCCAGCTACAACTGCGTTCCCACGGGACTTCAGCGCGAGACTACAGCTAGCTGTCTAAAACAATATTTAGGTGAATTTAAACAATGGCTAAGTGGCTAAATGCATATCGTTGTCATGTAAGGGACCTGTTCATGTTGGACATTTTAATTGCATTTTGTGTCTATTAAGACGCCCTTTACGTTTATGCCCCCAAAGGTGCCGTTTTAGCTGAGTGGGGGCTCTGAGAATTAACTGTAATAGCTCCGTGTTGCAAGCACTAATCCGTTTTTTTTTTTTTTATTGTTTTTTTTATATAGACTGTACTCACAAAGGTATAACGATCAAGATAAACTTACAAATTCCCCGGAGTTGTCCTTAAAACTCACAGAAGTATTAAAAATGTTTACAAAAACAAACTAAATGATAAATAAGAATATGAGTATGCCTCATTATGATCGCAGATGATAACATTCAGGATCAACACTGTTCATGTACCACAGGGTTAGGTTACATTCATTTACATGTGACCGTCTTAATATGGAGAGATGCACTAAAATGTAGACCATCGTTTATGTGTTTTGGATTTAATTTGCACCATTAAATGACGTGAGAACCGTTAGTTACCTATCAATACTAACTTTAATCATAACTTAATGAGAGTATGACAAACACAAAAAAATCCTCTCAGGATAACTGGAATCAGTATTACAGTAACTCAGAAACATAGTTTTCCATTTTTGTAGCAGAAACACCATCAAACCGATGAGAGCATCAGATTTTCCAACGTGTCTCTATGGCGTTGAAACCTAAAGATGTCCGAGTTCCGGTGCCATTGCAAATGATGCTCAACTGCTATTGGCTCATCTGCGTTCGAGGGGAGGGGCTTACTGTATTTAAAGAGGTTATAATTTTGCGACTTTTTCCCAACAAATTCATTGTCAGAAAATAAACAAATTCCTGAAGGTTACTGTAAATAAGTGTGTTCCTGATGTAGACTAAATGAATACTTTGTGGCTCTTCAATAAACTTAAAGAGATAGAACGAATACCTCATTGTAACTGCATACCTTGATTTCTTAAACTTCTTTGTTTAATTTAATTGAGCACTTAAGTGATAGGCAGCTTATTTTAATTTATTTTAGAAAAATTAACTTTATCATTGTAGAGTTTAACAAACTGTTAACATTTCTTGATGTGATATTATTTGAAAAGCTGCTTTAACATCACTGATCTCCAGCTATCAGAGGAACTGTTCAGTCAGCCTGTGATCAGTGCTTAACACAGGCATGTTCTCTCTACTTCAGGGGGTCATGATCTTTCAATGTGGTGTGACACAGAGTCACCAGAGAAGAAAATGGGGTTACACTGGGTTAATCATGTCCAATTGTTCTCATTGTAAGATATCCTTTCTCTGACCTGACATTCGAAAAGGACTTTGTCTCACAATATATCTTATTTTCATACTTGGCTGTTCAAATGCCTCTTTTTTTTTTTTTTTTTTTTTTTTTTTTTATTATAGATATGAAGACAGGTGAACAGAGTAATTTACATCAAGGCACATTAATGTCACTGACTGACACAGACTTGCCATACAGTAAAGTAGACTTCAGTGGATTACCTGTTACTTTGTGTGTAATGAATTGTGAGTTGTTTCTCTTCCACGAGCTTGAATCAGGACCCTCCCCGATTCTTTACACAACACATTCAGGACTGAGGTTTGATTACTTTGTCCTTTACTTATCTTTAATGGAAGTTTTCTGCATGTATTTATATATATATATATATATATATATATATATATATATATATATATATATATATATATATATATATATATATATATATATATATATATACAGGGCTGGACTGGGGCTAAAATTCGGCTCTGGCATACCCAGCACATCCGGCCCATGAGTTTCCCATGCATGTTTTAGCTGGGGTCGGGGCCTTAAATTGGCGTATATAAATAAAACTAGGACAAATAATGATAGATATTATCGAATTTGCTGCAAATGCAGATAAACTTAATATTGCTTTTTTGGTCAGACAGAAATGCCCTTAGCAGTAAAGCACTGATGATTTTGAGCTAGGATGCAGTAAAGTACATTTACTGCTTTTAAATGCTGTGATCATTTACTGACTCTCGTGTCATTTAAAATCTGCATGACTTCTGTGAAACACAAAATAAGATGTTTTGAAGAATGTTGGCAACCAAGCCATTTTGGTTAGGCTTTGAATATTGTATGAACAAAAAAACACACTCAAATTATTTTATTTTATGCTACACAGAAATAAATTCATTTAGGTTTGGAGTGACATTAGGGTGAGTAAATGATCACATTTTGGGGTTGAACAATCATATTTTTCAAGAGTTAACACATCATTTAAGTAAGACACTGATATCTATCTTTCATGAGGCTATTACATTTCATTAAATCTATTAAAAAAAGTTATTAAAACTTTTAAAGAGGAAAAAAAGCTTTGTCCTTTATTTATGGGATCTAGACTTAAAGCTGTTTTATAGACTAGTTTAACTATAGACCAGTTTCATTTAAATGTAAGATCATGTTAGTCACAGGGTAAAAAACAGACTGTACAAACCTTGCTCCTCATTATATGGCTATATGGTTTCTAAAACTATATAAAACATATATAATAAACTTATTTGTAAGTAAAAAAATGTAAACACCTGTAGAAAATACGAAAACAGCCTCTATAAAAGTGATTTATATTCTGCAATATTAATTTATGTAATATAGCAACATTTTTTATAAATGTTTCTTCTAAAACACCATATTTCTTCGCTGTTAGTAGCTGCAGAAGTTGTGGTTGTGCTAAAGTGAAACGTTTGTGTTTATCGCCGTTTTCCACTTTACCTCATCATGAATAGGCTACGTATGCTCGCGGCTGTTTTCAGCTGATTCACCACAGAACTGTAATGTTTCCATATCACACGATTGTATAAAACTAAATAAGTCAAAGTGCCGTTCATAGAGCAGTATTTAAATGCAGCGTACGTTCGTCAGCGGCTGTGCTGTGCGGATATTCGCCTTTTGCAGTTCCATGCGCTCAAATAATAAATAAATAAATAGAAAAAAGCGCCTAATATGGAGGGGAGGTCTTTCTCGCTTCGGCTTGTCAATTCAGAAGACAAACCAATGATGTTGATGTTGATGTTGATGCTGATGTTGTCAGTGGTAAAAATTTTTTTTTTTTTTTTTTTTTTTTTTTTTTTTTTTTTTTAAATTTTAAACACTATACCGGCCCCAAAAGTGCGTCGGCCCACCGGGCAAATGCCCGGTATGCCAGATTACCAGTCCAGCCCTGTATATATATATATATATATATATATATATATATATATATATATATATATATATATATATATATATATATATATATATATATATATATATATATATGTGAGTGCTGTCAATCGATTAAAAAAATAATTCATAATAACAAATTTTTTCTCGTCTGAGACGCCAGTATTGCTGACGCTGTTTCATTCAGACAGTAAGACAGCCTCTATATGGAAGCCCATTTCTATGGAAGCCCATTTCTATGGAAGCCCATTTCTATGGAAGCCCATTTCCGCCACATAAGAAAAACATACTTAAGTCATAATTATAGGATAAAAAGTCGAAATTATAACATACTAAATTGAAATTACGAGTTTAAAAGCCATAATTATAAGATGAGGCTACTAAATCGAAATTATGAAGTCGAGATGACTTGCTGCTCATTGATCTGCCGTGACACAGGATGGATTGTGAACACATTAAGGAGTATTTTAACTGGTTTTAGAAATTAATGATTAAATTATTGCCATATTATCTTATTATCTGCATGGCAATGAATATCTCTGAGCAAATGCACTCTTGAGAGGATTTTAAGCATAAACAAGCTTTGGTGCAGAAAGAACAGAACAGAGGTGGCTGCATGAGGTGACAACATTCATTTAAAAATCTTCAAACCTCTGGCCAATGTCATGATTTATTGATGTGCATGCAGACACACACACAAAAAACACACGCTGGATGGTTTTGTTACCGGCAGGGAAACAGTGAGTTCTGATGCCGAACAGTTGCAAAAGAAGTATGAGGTTGTGATCGGGCAGCAGTTTTCATTCAACATAGCTTATATTTCTGTAAACATCGTATTGTATGTTTCAATAAATGACTCACGTCTCATATTCAACCAGAATAGCCTTTTGTATTTAATCAATATAAGACTTCAAAGGATCTTTATTGCCAAATATGATTGCACACGCAAGGAATTTGTTTTAGTGACAGAAGAAGCTTCAGTACAAAGAGACAACACTACACAAATAGATATAAAATAATAAATACAATTAAAAATAAAGAATAAAAGTTGCTGCCTGCATGTGCAAATTGTGCATGTGTGGATTAAGTCATAATTACTCATTACTCAGAGAAAATTTCTCATTATATGAGGTAAGTCATTATTACGAGAAAGTTTCTCATTATTACGAGATGTTAAGTCATTATTATGAACTAAAGAGTTAGTTCACCAAAAATGAAAATTCTCTCATTAATTACTTACCCTCATGTCGACCGACACCCATAAGACCTCTGTTCATCTTCGGAACACAAATGAAGATATTTTTGTTGAAAACCGATGGCTTAGAAAGGCCTTCATTGACACCAATGTCATTTCCTCTCTCAAGACCCATAAAGGCACTAAAGACGTCGTTACAAAGCCCATCTCACTACAGCGGCTCTACAATCATTTTATGAATCGACGAGAATAGTTTTTGTGCGCAAAAAAACTAAGTAAAGACTAATATAGTGATGGGACGATTTCAAAACAAAGTTTCGAACGGTTATGAATCAGCGTATTAATTCATGATTCAGATCGCGTGTCAAACCGCCAAACTGCTGAAATCACGTGACATTGGCGATCCGAATCATGAATCGAATTCCTCGTCGGAGCTCTCTGACTCTGTGTCAAAACTCTAGCCGCATATCATACAGATTAAATGCCACTTACTGTGCAAAGCAACTATTGAAACCTACTAATTCACTGGTTTGTCATGTTGCTAAAATAATGTACTAGCAAACCTTATTTAGCAGTAGAATAATTACTTGCATACTGTAATGTTAGTTACAGCTTTATTATATTAATAGCTATTTATTATTAATAGAAATAGTGCAACATCATATAGTTACATTACATGTATTGCAAAATACGTAATGTTTTGAGGGCCAAGTTTGTAGTCAAAGTATGGGCAGACCATCAATGTAAATCATATTGTTGATGTTTCGTCTGTACCAGTGAACATGCCATAACTGCTTGCTCACTAGCCAGTAGGCTTGTTCGACTTCACCTAGCGATGCGCAGACCGATCGGCGGCTGACTTGAAGCAGTGCATGCCGGTTAGAAATTGTGTCCGACTTGAGGCAGTGCTGACGGCACGTGACTGTGACGTATGTCAACAAAGTACCACGAGAGAGCGATTCGAGACCAGCCGGCTGATGCAGCCGCTGCAGATTCTCAAGGGGAACTGCAGGAGGCTGCTCGAGCTCTGATGACGACACAGCTGATCCATGATTGGCCAGATTCACTGCATGACAGTGATCACATGTGTTTCGTGTTTATTCTAAAACCTTATGTTATGCTAATGCTCACAAATCATTCATTTATAACAGTGAAACCTCTTTTCATGTAGTCGTGATGTTATATTCTCATGTTTATCAAACTACCCATACGGAAATGTAATATATGTCTATATATGAAATATCAATGTATGCGATATATGTGATATATAAAGTAAAAACATATATGAAACATATTAGAAATTGGAACAATTCCATATATTGACATATATATGTATCCCATATATTATATATGTTAATGTATGTATAAAACATATTTTGACATATAGGTCTTATATATGAAATATCCTAATTTGCTCATATAGAGTAAAAACATAAATGCACATATATGCACAGCATCAGAAATTCCATATATTGACATATATCTTTAGTCCACATATTATATATGTTTAAATTATATATGTGACAAATCATTATCACTGTCAAAAGCCGTAGAGTCTTAAAATCTATACTATGTATAAAACAAATGACATTTAAAATATAAAATATTTATAATGTTACTTATTGTCAGGTGAGGCAAGAGATGAAGGACTCAAGGGTGCACAGGTTAATGGGCTTTTTATTAGACTTCAAAAATAAACAATCAAAACACAAACAAACCCCTTCATGCTTGTAACTGGCTCGTCTTAGTTTTTTATACAATAAGAAATCATCAAAAACACAGGAATTCACTTTTGCCAATAGTTTGTGTTCAAACTAACTGTAAGATTCTCAATGAGGGAGTGAAAATAAATTGTATCTATTTAACCACTGAATGAGATAACATAGTAACAATTAGCACATTGATGGAAATCCAAGACAGCATTGTGCATATCAAAGCTCAACACTATAAGTAAACAAATAAACAGTAAATCAATTCTAAACCCAAAATATTAGTGATACACAAACAAAAAACAGTACCAAACAATTCAAAATGCCTAGAGGGAAAAGGATATACAGTCTGCAATGCAAGTCTCTTGAGTGTTGTAGAAGTTCCAGTCCTAGCAGGCAATGAAGATATACAATCCTAAATCCCAGATTAGGCACTGGCACAATCCAACACAGGTCAGAAGTAGGTATCAGTGCACTCAAGCCCCATAACAGAGTCCTCTGCAAGCTTCTCTGCAAACTTTCAAACAATATGAATTAACATTTTTATGGGTACAATTCACTTAACTCTCAAACACAATGTGATTCCAGGCATTTTCACCCATTCTCCATTGCCATGCCTCTCCTCTATGCTACTCGTACCCTTAAAACCACTTCCTCCCTCTGTTGCCCTCTAGAGGACAGGATGAAAAATGTCACCCATGCACCAGAGTAACCGTTACATGCTACACAGAACAAAACGTGAAAGTACACACCATGGCTAATGATGAGCACAAGCCTCATGCTAAACAAACAACCCTAAACACATGGACAAAAGAGTGTATACTGCCCAAGCAAAACTAGATGCTCACACGAGACCAAGCGAATGCTCAAACTGTACACTTACAACGGAGAGAAAATCACACATGGAGCTTTTAATGTCCGAAGCCTGAACCAAAACCAAATTATGAAATGCCAGGATTCAAACACCACTATATAAATCCATATAAAATCCTATACAAGCATACTGAATGTTTGCATATATTATGTTTAAATAAACTTACATATATAAATTCGACATATATTGTTTACATATATGGCATTAACATACAGTACCATATAAAAAATATATATTAAATCATCATATAAATAATTTTAATATATGTATATATAATAATTATTCTATGGGTATTTCATACATGGTATAAACCTATATCTTCATATATCGTGACAATGCATATATGCGCTAATAATGTATTGCCTTATATGAAACATAAATGACATCACTACTCGGATATAGGGACATATATGTACATATATTACATTTCCGTATGGGTAAAACTGATAAAAACCGTTGACAACACTTCATTGATAGTGTAGGTTTATATGTTGAACTTTAATCTTGTGTAAATAGACGCTTTATTAAACAGTACATAAAGTATTGGATGAAAATATCATTTGAAACATCCGTGTATTTGAGAAATACTGCATTTATTTAACTTCAGCTGTGATAAAGTTTGCAAACGCTGTGCAACCGTCACCACGGGAAGCAGAAAGTGTCCGACTTCACGTGTCCGTTTGCAGCTCCTCTCCGACTGCACTCAGCTACTCTCGCCGATCGCATCCATCCAGCCGCGGCCGATGTCGAACACACCTTGTGTGTTCACGGCAGGCTCCGCTGTGATAGGGAGGAGCTGTGGAGGGAGGGCTGGGGGAGTGAAGGGGGAGTGACCTGTGAGTTGAGCTTTTTCACATTTTCAGGCTAAGTCAACGTTTTCTTAAAACTCCCTACTGCAGCTTTAAGCACTTTCTGAGCCATCGGATTTCAACAAAAATATCTTCACTTGTGTTCTGAATATGAATGCAGGTCTTACTTGTGTCGAACGACATTATGGTAAGTAATTAATGACAGAATTTTCATTTTTGGGTGAATTACCCTTTAAAGAATCATATGTTGTACTCAGTTGTGTCGGAAACGGGCTTCCAGTGAAATATGAGAAAGAAAAAAAATAAAGTAAAAATAAATAAATAATAATCATTCATTGATCGTAATCTAGGAACAATTTTCAATTAATAACCTTAACTTAATTCGATACTTGCAGGATGTCTAAGACGGGTTTCTGTGCGCACACACTCACATTTACATAAGTGCCTCTCAGTGCGAGAATGCCAAATTAAGTTCTCTATCTTGTCTTATTGTGCTTCTACAAACTTAAATCACACACAAAGTCACATTCAAGTGATTATGAACTGTTGGGAGAAAATACAATGTGTCAGTATATTGGATCTGTGTATTAGATGTGTATTAAAGTGACAGTAGCCTTATTTATCTGCTGCTGTCTCTGTTCTTAATGATAATCAAATAAATTGACTGAATAACTTTAATGATACAAATTTATATATAATGCATACAGTTTTTTTACATATTACTTTAATAAATGTCTGTAGTAGGCTATATTATATAGACCATATTAAAAATGTATATTTCTAAAATCTTTAGTGTATAGATTTGTACTATAAATATGGAAATATACAGTATTAAATGCAGGTGTGGATCATGCATATAGGCAGAGCCTTACTAAAATATTTTTTAAAGCATACATCTATACAGTAAACTATTTATCTGGCTTCATTGCTGAGAAAACGGATATGCTTTGGACAAGATTTTAACCAAGGGACATTTTTTTCTGACAATCTGGGGAATATAATTTCTGCCTGGTAATTACAACACCAGCTGCTGAAAAGTATTTACATGTCATTAAAATAGTTTCCATTGCAAGTCCTACAGAATGTCTACGATGTCTCTTTCTTTCATCACATCCCTGTGCGGCTGCACTGACAGTCAGATGTGTCGGTGTGCAGTGACCGTATGAGAAAGAGCTGGTGTCCAAGGGGCTGTGAAGAGTGCCCAATGTCACACTGCCTCTGAAAGGCAGGAAGGCACGTTTGTGAAGTACCATCCTACCTTTTGCTCACTACAACTGTCAATGCTGTCAGCTCGGTTAAGAATGGTCTGGTAAAAATAGATGGTCTAATCTTTGTTTGCCTGTTATGAATTACATACCTGCCAGCTGAACATTTCTCTGTTGATTATAGATTGTGAGAAAATATGAACTTTATATGGACTTTTCACACCCTGCACTTTTCTGGTCTCCGTTGATAATTATGACATGTCATACATCTAACAAGTGCAGGGGTCCACAATTCAATTCACAAATGACATGTAGATTGTGAAACACTTTTACATCTTTTCAAAGAAATATTACATCAAAGGAGAAAACAGCACCGTATCACTTTTATTCAGTCCTTGTAACATGGTAGTCATCTTTTCAGCTGTCATTGCTTTGAAGATTTTTTTTTTATTATTTTTTTTATTTTTTTTTTACATTTAGTAACATTTGATATTCAAAAAGTGCAGCCAGCTGTGCACAAACATTATCTTGAACATTTCAATAAATATTTCACCCCAAAGTAAAATAAAGGTAGGGAATTATATTTGTGCACATTTTTTTTTATAACCAGGATGCTTGGTTGGTTGGTGCGTTGGTGTGTTGGTTGGTTGGTGTGTTGGTGCGTTGGTTGGTTGGCTGGTTGGTTGGTGTGTTGGTTGGTTGGTGTGTTGGTGCGTTGGTTGGTTGTTTGGTTGGTCGGTGCATTGGTTGGTTGGTGTGTTGGTGCGTTGGTTGGTTGGTCTGTGCATTGGTTGGTTGGTGTGTTGGTGCGTTGGTTGGTTGGTCGGTGGATTGGTTGGTTGGTGTGTTGGTTGGTTGGTTGGTGTGTTGGTTGGTTGGTGCATCGGTTGGTTGGTAGGTTGCTTGGTGTGTTGGTGCGTTGGTGAGTTGGTTGGTTGGCCGGTTGGTTGGTGCGTTGGTTGGTTGGTGTGTTTGTTGGTTGGTGTGTTGGTGCATTGGTTGGTTGGTGCATTGGTTGGTTGGTGCATTGGTTGGTTGGTGTGTTGGTTGGTTGGTGTGCTGGTGCGTTGGTTGGTTGTTTGGTTGGTCGGTGCATTGGTTGGTTGGTGTGTTGGTGCGTTGGTTGGTTGGTGTGTTGGTGCGTTGGTTGGTTGTTTGGTTGGTGTGTTGGTTGGTTTGTTGGTTCATTGGTTGTTTGGTTGGTGAATCGGTTGGTTGGTGTGTTGGTTCATTTGTTGGTTGGTGTGTTGGTGCGTTGGTTGGTTGGCCGGATGGTTGGTGCGTTGGTTGGTTGGTGCATTGGTTGGTTGGTGTGTTGGTTGGTTGGTTGGTGTGTTGGTGCGTTGGTTGGTTGGTTGGTTGGTTGGTTGGTTGGTTGGTTGGTTGGTGTGTTGGTTCATTGGTTGGTTTGTTGGTTGGTGTGTTGGTTGGTTGGTTGGTTCATTGGTTGGTTGGTTGGTTGGTGCATTGGTTGGTTGGTTGGTTGGTGCGTTGGTTGGTTGGTTGGTTCATTTGTTTGTTGGTTGGTCATTGGTTGGTTGGTTGGTGCTTTGGTGCATTGGTTGGTGCGTTAGTTAATTGGTGCATTGGTTGGTTGGTTGGTGCGTTGGTTGCTTGGTTGGTTGCTTTGGTGCGTTGGTGTGTTGGAGCGTTGGTTCGTTGGTTGGTTGCTGCTTTGGTGTGTTGGTTGGTTGGTGCATTGGTGCATTGTTTCGTTGGTTGGTGCATTGGTTGGTTGGTTGGTGCTTTGGTGCTTTGGTGCGTTGGTGTGTTGGTTGGTTGGTTGGTTGGTGCATTGGTTCGTTTTTTTTTTTGGTGCGTTGGTTAGTTGGTGCATAGGTAGGTTTGTGTGTTGGTTGGTTGGTACATTGGTGCATTGGCTGGTTGGTTGGTTGGTGTGTTGGTGCGTTGGTTGGTTAGTGCGTTAGTTGGTTGGTGTATTGGTTGGTTGGTTGGTGTGTTGGTGCGTTGGTTGGTTAGTGCGTTAGTTGGTTGGTGTATTGGTTGGTTGGTTGGTTGGTGTGTTGTTTGGTTGGTTGGTACATTGGTGCATTGGCTGGTTGGTTGGTTGGTGTGTTGGTGCGTTGGTTGGTTAGTGCGTTAGTTGGTTGGTGTATTGGTTGGTTGGTTGGTGTGTTGGTGCGTTGGTTGGTTAGTGCGTTAGTTGGTTGGTGTATTGGTTGGTTGGTTGGTTGGTTGGTTGGTTGGTGCGTTGTTTGGTTGGTTGGTGCGTTGGTTGGTTGGTTGGTGCGTTGGTTGGGGTGTTGGTTGGTTGGTTGGTTGGTTGGTGCATTGGTTGGATGGTGCGTTGGTTGGCTGGTTGGTTGTTTGGTTGGTGCGTTGGTTAAAGATATTATTCATATTGATTTAATGTATAAAATGTGTAAATTTTAAAATAAAAAAATTAAATTTTAATTAAAAAAAATAGCACAAAATTTTACTGCAAATGGATGAATGAATACATACATACATACCAGAGTTTCCGCTAGAAAAAAATGGTGCCGGTCAAAGTGACCGGCAGAGGTTTCGTTTTCCGGACGTTTTGATGATATGCCGGTCAAAAATTCCTGAAAGCAGTTTGTGTAACTTAAAAAAAAAGACATAATGCAACATGTTTATTAGCCTAACTTTCAAATAGACGGAAAAAAACATGAACGTCCGATTGGCGTCAATCAACCAATTTTTTTAACTCATAGGCGTAATTTGCGGGTGGGACAGGTGGGACATGTCCCCACCACTTTTTTATCTTGCTTCACGGATGAACATAACTAATACAAACAAAACATCTCTGGTTAACTAGAAGAGTATAATTTCATTCGTTTGTTAAATAAGAGGCGATCAGGCGCTCGTTGCCGCTGTTATCAGTGGAGCAGATTTCTCTTGCGGCTCATGCAGTCTCCACACAGACGAGCGCTTTAATCTAACGCTTAACGCCGTTGCAGAGACTTTCTGTTTGTTCCGGTCAGATCGCGAAACAAAATGCACAAAAACTGTTCCTGCTCTTGATGTACAACCACTGATGGTATTCGGTTTTGATGAGAGAAAAAATAGGCTACGAGGGCATATTAGAAACGAGAACTTCTGACAAGTTTAACGGACTAGACCAGGGATTATAAGCAAAGTGTGCAAATCTATATGCCTTTATTCACGTGAAAAATCTTGGCACAACACTATTGTGTTTAGATGCAATAATTAAACGCAATTAATAAATGTAATTATAAACTCAGTATGTCTCATTTAGTTGGTAACATTTAAATTGGCCACCGTGTGAAATGACAAAATCATATAATAGAATATAACAGTATACTGATAACTGTAAGCAGGTAAGCACTACAAGATGTTTTTGAATGCATTAGAGAAAACGACAAAATTACTTATTCACAAAATTACGTGTGTGAATAAGTGCTACCTGTTTAAAATGTGCTTGCACCCGATCATATTCAGTAGAAGGTAAAAAAAAAAAAAAAAAAATATTCCCTTAAACTTTAACATCCCGCTCATGCCAATCGCCGTGATCATCTGTATCCAGCTGGTTGTTTACCGTGAGTTCTGAACACTGCACTATGTGCTTATTTAAATCTTTTCGTTTCTACACATATTAGGCTACATATTCCTCATGTCTGTGAGGCAAGCCTGCTGAGTTTCAGTTTATTTGAGACGCGCTTCAGTTAATGAGCAATGAAAGCGATGGCTTCCGCGACCTAGTCTACTTATTTATATCTTATTCATTAAATACATGCAATTAACCGAAGAAACCTTTATTAAAATTAAGAGACAATTTGTACAAAACGAAAGAAAGGCTTTTTACAAAACAAAACTTAATATTAAACTAAATATAACCACCAAAATAATTTCTGAACCACTTGCATCTTTGCACTTATAGCCATCATAATCAGATGAAATCTAAAAATAATATTATAATATTTAAACATAAATATGAAGAAAAAAAACATTGTTTAATGGCTACAACAAGTAGCCTATAGTAAGCTACAGATTTATGTCATGTCTGAGCTGGATTTGAACGAACATCATTTTACCGATGGGTTCATGAGCGCGCGCCTGCGGATTATTGAGCTGATCACACCGGCTCCGCTCCGCTAATTAGTCATTACAGGCTCGTTCTCGATACTTACACGGGCAGGGCCGGTCTCTTGGGTGCATGGGCTCGGGTAGGGTTGGGCTTTATTTTTTTGAGCCGATCTACGCTCTAGTTCTGGCGAAAAATGTAGTGCTGTGCCGGCCCGTTGTCATAAATTGTTCTCGTGATGGAGCGGTAGTGGAGCGCTCTCGGAGCGAGTAAAAACCACAACGCTCCGACTTTTAAAAAAATCGCTCCTCACTCCATTCAAAATCTCGCCGCTCCGCTCCGCTCACATAGCCTACTCTGCTTCGCAGGCTGTGGAGAATTGCAATCCTCCATAGCCACGGAGCACTGTCATGACAGCGAGGGCATCACGTCGCAGGCTTACGGTATCGATAAGAGGCAGTTTTAATCTGACAATTTGACCGAAAAGATTTCATTTTGTCGGACATTTAATTTTTTTCCCGGCCAATGTCCGGTAATTACCGGACAACGGAAACCCAGATACATACATACATACATACATACATACATACATACATACATACATACAAACATGCATGCATACATATACATACATACATACATACATACATACTGCATGCATGCATGCATACATACTTACATACATACATACATGCATGCATGTATGCATACATACATACATACAATATTTATATTTATTCTATATGGTAATATCTGTTGTATTACTCTTAATAATAATGATAAAAAGTTGTAATTCATTCATTCATTCATTCATTCATTCATTCATTCATTCATTCATTCATTCATTCATTCATTCATTCATTCATTCATTCATTCATTTATTTATTTATTTATTTATTTATTTATTTATTTATTTTCAGAATAATTTCTTGAAGGAATAGTTCACCCAAAACTGAAAATTATGTCATCATTTACTCTCCCTTTTTTTTTTCTCTCTCTCTGAACACATTTTGAAGAATGTGGGTAACCAAACAGCCCTTATTGACGCCATTTTTTATATTCTATATAAGTTCCTTCAACTATGTGGTACCCATATTATTCAAAACATAGTTTGTGTTCTTCAAAATGTCTTTTGTGTTCAGCAGAAATAAACTCATACAGGTTTGGAACAACTTGAGGGTGAGTAAATGATGACGTCATTTTCATTTTTGGGTGAACTATTCCTTTAATGATGATTGCTCATGAAAATGCAAAAGTAAAGCATTTGCATGCTTTATGTTACTATTTTAGGGATTTATTATTTTGGGGATTTAAAATAATGTCATAATGCAAAAAAAAAAAAAAAAAAAAAAAAAAAAAAAAAAAAAACTAAATTATCATCAAATTAGGCTTCATTTTCTTAAATCAAATATTTCTTATTTTCTGCTTTAATGTTGAAATATGACCTGCAAATGATTTTTGACATTCACCCTACTGCATTTCTTTGTTCTTTTTCTTGTTCCAGAATAATGTGTAGATAACTTACCGACTTGCCAAAAATCCTTAAATGTGCTCAGATAAGTACATTTCGTGTAATCAATTATTCAATTTTGTCCCTTTTCCTGAACAGATCTAGAGAACAAAAGATTGTCCTCTGAAATTCTTTTTGTTCTGTTGTAATTATAAAATGACCTTCTGTGTCACGTTCATACGCCGCTGTATGCGACTCAAGGTCCCGATGTCAAGAGGCAGCCAGATAGTCAAGATGTACCCCCTTTATTGCTTCGCTGTGTTAAATGTCAAGAAGCGGCCGCAAAACCCATTATGTTCCCCATTCTGCATTAATGTGTGTCTTTTAATGAGCACATAAATTCACACATTAGCATGAGCCTAAGGGAAAGCCTCAATGTGTGCCATGTGCTTCTTTACGCTAGGTGGCGAACTTCATGTCTTCGTAGATATGACCCTCCTGCTCCTTAAGTTGGATGAGGAAGTGGGGATTTGTCCCCCCGGCAGGAAGCTTTGTTGAAGAGCTTTGTCCATGCCTTCAGGATAAATGGGAAAGTTTAGACATCAGCATGTTCATATAGTTCTACAGCTGTTGGTGTGAAGCCATGGGGATCTAGCTCGTCCCTGTCGAGATGAAACCGCTGTATTCACATGGGCTCAAGAACATGCTGGGTCTTCTTTCTGCTGAAGAGCTGAAGGGCCTTACAGATTTGCCATATGGAGCCGCTTATGGGAAAACAACATATGCTGGAGGTCTTAAAGTTGTATGTCTACACAATAATTCGATAATCAAATTCAGCAGCACATAATCAAATTCAAAGTGTTGTTTTTTTTTATCTAATACTTTTCATTCCTTGAATTTGTGATCAAAAGGGTTTTTATAATTGGCTAATCATTTTCAAGTTGAGAGGCTTTTCTTTACTCAAGATGCTTATTTGCATGTTCTAGACTGTCATTTACCACATTAATTTTATTAAAGATCTTAACAGAAAAGTTCACCAAAAAATAAATTAGCCCATGATTTACTCCGACTCAAGTCATCCTATATATATATATATATATATATATATATATATATATATATATATTTTTTTTTTAGAATGGCAGCTTTATAATGCCATTGAATGGCTGCTTCTATTTTGAAGTCCATAAAAGTAAAGTCACCTTTATTTATATTGAGCTTTTACAATGCAGATTGTTTCAAAGCAGCTCCACAGTGTTAACAGGAAAATAATGCATGTTTGTGTGGAAAAAATATCCTTATTTAAAACTTTATACACTAAAGGGGTGACTCTTTTGCCATAAGTTGACTGCCAGAAGCTAGATGTTTTAGTTTTATCTTAAAATATGGTTATTTTTCTTGCATGGTACAAAGTCATGAGGAGCTCTTTTATGATGATAGATCCACTTTTATAGCCTAGAAATCTAGACGCACCCTAGCAGCAGCAAATTTAATCTGCCCGCAAGTGTCGTCTAGGAACTCTCAATACCCTTCTGAGCTGTATCCCCCTCACTCTGGACGGGCCAATCACATCGTGTATAGAGTCGGCGGGCGGGGCCATAATGACAACGGCCGAGTTGCGTTTGCGTGCTTGGCACTGAAGTCATTCTTAAAAAGGGAAGATGTGTTCAGAGTTTAGCCGACCGGATACGGCGAATGTTTAATCTATCAACAAGCTCTGTTTCACCTTCGTTGCTCTGGTTGGTGTAGCGCTATCCTATCGCGTGCAGAGGGAGTTTGAAAGACAACCGTTTATCCCACCCCTCGGATTGAGCCCTGTCTATGGTGAGTTTCCAGACCAAACATCTTGATGTGGGTCTGGCTTGTCAGGCTACCACTTTTATGGACTTCAAAACAAAAACAGCCATTCACTGCCATAATAAAGCTTGGAAAAGACAGGACATTTATTTTTATTTGTATATATATAACTCTGATTGTGTTTGTCTGAAATAAGACTTGAGTGTAAGTAAATCATGGGTTAATTTGAATTTTTGTGGGAACTATCTCTTTAATATGAATGGCATTTAGGGTGAAATATGGAATGTTTCTGGTGTAAAATAATACAGTGTGATGCCATAAATCATGTCACTTGTTGAAAATTGTGCTATTATTCTTTAAGCGATTGGATTTCCATCTGACAAACAATAATGAGAGTAAAAAAATCCCACATACTTGGACTGAAGGTCAGATCAAGTGAGCAGAATACATAGAGACATACCGGTCGGTTATTGACCTGAGCCAGTAAGTAACCAACTAGAAATGCTTTCTTAAATACCCAGAAAATCCATAAGAACACATTAGCAACTGCATACAAATACCCTGCAGCCATCTTCCAGCACCTCAAGTCTTCAGTGTATGTAAACATTTTTGCATTTGTTTTTGGTGTCATATGCAGTGCAACTTTTAGGTGGAAATAAACTGATAGGTGAAGCTGTTATGGTGCATTTTTTTATTCGAGCATCCCCAGGCAAGTCGGTTCGACTCCAGCTCTGATTTTTTAAGTATCTCCTCGGAGCCCCGCTCCAAGCTGCATGCCCGGTGAACATTCCTCTTTTGCTAGTCTGATGTAGTGGTGCATGTCATTGAACATTTGAGTGGATGCCTCCAGTGATGGCGGAGTTACAGAGCTGTGTCAGAAAGCAGAGAATCCAGACAGCAGGCCATCCACACTGCTCATGTGACAGATTAAGATGGCAATCCTGCAATCCTGGAATTCGCTGCCTTTTCAGTGTCTGTCTCCCTGTGGAGATTGGACATGATAGAATAATTCTGTGTTTCTAGATTTCAGCTGAGTGCTATTATGTCATATTTCAAGACCCCAGCTCAAGATGAAGCTAGAACGGTACACACACACACACACACACACACACACACACACACACACACACACACACACACACACACACACACACACACACACATATATATATATATATATATATATATATATATATATATATATATATATATATATATATATATATAATTATGATTAATATTCTTTAGAAATTTTGAAAAGTAGTCAAAAAAGAATCAGTTACATAACTTTAATGAAATATTTAAAATAGTTACACTACAACCCAAGTTGGACAAGATATGGACAAATCCGGCAATTTGTTTGTTTTAAACCCAGTGAACGGGTTGTTTTAACCCAGCGGTTGGGGTAAATATTGTCTTAAAACAACCCAATTGCTGGGTTTGTCCATTTTCAACCCAACTTTGATTGTTTTTAACCCAGCATTTTTTACAGTGTACTTATTACATCTGAACCCTTAAAGACCTAGAATATTTTTACTGTGAACTCAAACAGAAACTTTATGAAGTTTTTTTTTTTTTTTTTTTTTTTTTTTTAGAAAGTTAGATTATGTCCCTGTTCTTTATTGGGGAATAACTGACCTGACTAAATAGAATCAAACATTTTAGAGAGAGATGTGAAATAATACAATAAACATATAACCAAGCTAATTGCTATTATAATGTAAAGTGTTTTAAGAATTTGTTTTCATTTAAAGGAGCTGTATGTAAGAAATGTATTTTAATGAATCATAAAATGGCCCTGATATGTCACTAGACATTAAGAAATCATGTTCATTTCAAATACTTATATCACTGACAACAGTAGTCCGGCCAGGATATTGTCATTTAAAAGTTTTTGTTGCGGCCCTCAACTGATGTTGATGTTGACATGTTGTGTTTTGGCCTGAACCTCCGCCCTCCACCCTCCACCCTCCACCTATCTACCAATCACAAAGTCAGTAGTGTTTCGGCATCCGGGTTGCCAGATCTGCTCTAGTTACCACAGCTGCAGCTACAAACGTTTCTGCTGATCCTGCAGCCAATCTGGCTACCTCGAGTCAGAGGGAGGGGAGAGGGGATAGTCATTGCAGTACCAGTTTTGGCCACAATCTTACATACACTTCCTTTAAGTTAATTTAATTTGATTGGTCGACCTGACCACTGGCTAAAATCCCTCTAAAATCAGCACACTACATACTGTAGTATATTAATACGCATATAAATGAAGTTATCTTCTAAGCCGGTGATTTAAAATGTTGCAATGTAATGCCATTTTGCAAAATAAATGTACTAAACAGATCCGTACATGTGTTACATGATCTACTTTGAGTTTCCTGCTCACAGCAGCTGTGCTCTTTTCCAGGAACTTCCCTCCCCTCTGTTCTCTGCTTTCGGCAAAAATATGATACTGACAAGCATCTACTCTTGAAGTGTCGCTCCGAATCACTCAGATCCGAGGAACGGTTTTCCATTTAGTTTTACAAGCTCTGAAAACAAATAGGAAACTACATTCCACCCCCATCAAAAACACTTCTCAACCCCAAAGTTCATCTTATGGACGGATTGAGATAACCTCAAGGGGATCCGCAGGCCGCTATGATGCCATCTGAAGGAATGAAAAAAAGAGCTTCTTAGCTTGCACTGTTTGTCTTTAAGATACAGAACAAATGCAGACAAGCAGAGAGCTTCCAGATGATAACTAACTCTGACACACTCAGCTGCAACACAGTTTTGTTTGTCTTCTCAACAAGACCTATTGCAGCTTAACCTTATTACAATGATTTGTTTTTTCTTCACAAAACCGTTATTTGTTTTATTTATTTTCTCAGTGCAGTGTATTTTCTCAAATGGCATCTAATGCAGATGTCTTGAATGTATAATTTGAAATGTATAGGACATTCGAATGTCATTTGGTAAACAGGAATTTTGTTTTAATAGCAATATCCTGCAACCTGCTTTTGTTCTTTTGAGGGCCTAAAATCATGAGAAAATTTAGATTTTAACCAAGGAACCGGGACGTGTGAAGGAGTCGCCTGTCAATGGCGTCATGCCCGCGTTACCCTAGGTTTCCACTTTTTCTGTCATAGAAACCATCGCACCAGACGTGGACAACTGCATAACTCGCGGCACACTTTTGTACTTGCGTTTACAAATTATGACCCATGGCAAGCAGAATTTGGAACAAAATGATCAGTCAAAAGAGGACCAGTATCAGCGTGGCGTTTTCAAGATGGCGAGAGCTTCACAACAAACTTCGATTTGACAGAGATGCCGTTCTTGCATGTGCTCTATTAGACAGAATTCATCAATGTTATGTAGCTCAACATGATGAAATATTAGAATATCATCAGTATGATGTTCTAATGTTGATACAGCCAACAAACTAACACACAGAATAAAATTATAGCGTTCAACACGTTCAAATGCGTTTCCTCCCGATTTTAACTGGTCAAATAAATTGACCTGTATGAGTATAATACAGCACTTGAGTTTAAAGTGTTTCTTCAGCGATTAGCATATGGCTTTGTATCAGTAGAAACCCTAGAGTATATTCAAATGATTGTGCTTCCTCCCCTCATATCCCTCTGAGACAAGAGATTTATGCATTCTATTTCTGGAAAAATTCCTCCTATGATGCAAATTGACGATATTTGCATCATAGGAGGAATGTTTGGCCAAAGGCTAAAGACTACAGCCAGCAGAGGGAGCCATTTCTGCAGGTTTTGAACCCGCGCATGGGGGATGGAGATCACACTCAGAGCTCAGCTCGCAGCTACAGGCACTCATTTAAACAGAGCTATGGTGAGCAATGTAAGTCTTTTAACTTCTCAAATTAATTTCTATGAAAGATAAGAACGCGCCAGACTGGACTCGCATTGTGAATGTATGCCGTGAGTGTAGTCACGATTACCTCAGCTCTCATCACGAGAGCTCATCAGCTCATTTATCTCACTCCTGCAGTTAGTACTGTGAGACTCGCGCGGTGACTCACTCATTATATTGAACAGACACGTTCAGTTTTTAATTGTAATGTCTTCTCCAACTCAGTCACAGTAATCCAGTAGGTGGCTTTGGGAATGGCCTCAAAGGGCAGCGAAGCATTCTGGGAATTGTAGTCTTTTTTATCCCCATAAGACAAAACATACATTTTCTGTCTTTTCTCCATCTAGAAGGCACCGAATTAAAAAATAATTTCAAATTCCTACTAAATTGATGACCCAGTTTAAATACAGATTCATCTTCCCAGCGCTGTATTCGGTAGAATGAAATGTCCACATTTCTTTATATCCCTGGCATTCGTGTGTGGCGCTGATATCTGCCTCTTATTAGTAATTGTGCCCTGCTTCATACCAGAGTCATGTTAAAAAAACATGAATGCATTTACTCCTCCATGAACATTATTTCCCTCATAAACATTATTAGATCCATCGGTATGACAAGTTCCATGAGTCCACGTTCATTCACTGCATAATCAAGCTACGCATTTGTTATTGTTTTAAAGAGGTTAGCGACCCCTAGAAGCAAAAAACAAAAACAAACAAAAAAACATATCGTAGCTTTAATGTGTGTGTGTGTGTGTGTGTGTGTGTGTGTGTGTGTGTGTGTGTGTGTGTGTGTGTGTGTGTGTGTGTGTGTGTGTGTGTGTGTGTGTGTGTGTTTGTGTGTGTGTGTGTGTGTGTCCTTGGTTATTACATTGTGGGGATCAAATGTCCCCATAAGGATAGTAAAACCTGAGATCACCTACATTGTGGGGACCAGCCGTCGATCCCCCCTTTTCAAAAGGCTTATAAATAATAACGTGTGTGTGTGTGTGTGTGTGTGTGTGTGTGTGTGTGTGTGTGTGTGTGTGTGTGTGTGTGCGTGTGCGTGCGCGTGCGCGTGCGCGTGCGTGTGCAGTCACTGTTTGGAGTGTGTAGCTTTTACTTTTTTAAACAACGAAGACACATTAGGAAGACACATTAGGGCCATATTTCAGGATGACATAGTCAAGATTCATCAAGCTCAAACTGTGAGAGAATGATTGGGAGGGGGCATGGATAATTATTTTCACACATAAATTGGCACCTCTGAATCCAGACCTTAAGTTCATTGAACGTATTTGGGATGTGCTGGAGGATACTTGGCAGAGTGATTGACTCTTGCATTGTCAATACATGATCTTGACCAAAAATGAATGCACCTCTTGATGAAAATAAATGCTGTGATGTTATTTCCATCAAGAGGTGCATCGATTTTTGGTCTAGATCTTGTATTGACAATGCAAGAGTCTAGCACTCTATCAAGTCTCCAACATCACACATTGTGTTAAGACTTTTCTCCTCAGCTAGAAACACTGAGGCTCTCACACTTGTCTTATCTAAAATTTCATAAGAGATCTCAAACAACATTACACACTATGCTCAGACTTGTCTCCTCATCTAGAAACACTGGATCTCTCACACTCAACATGGATATTTCATAAGAGATCTTTATCTTTTGTGATATTTTTAGCTTATTTATATTTTTAGCTTTTTTTTATCCAATTATGCAGAATATAATATGGTAAATATTTAATTGACGAGTTGTCAGTACAATATGTGACAATACATAGGGTATGCAATTAAACCAAAATTCAACATATTGACACAAAATGATAATTGCAAATCCATGTTTCACTGTCTGGAGTCCAGCTGTTTCTGTGAATGGCAGCAATCCATTTGCTTCTCTTCTCTGTAGCTTCCGGCTGTCTGTGAAAATATACCTCAGATTTATTGTCAAATCTGTTTGTACAGTCAATCTCAAAGCTCTTTCCTGTGTTTTGTGTTTTTCGTGCCATTTACGCTGAAAACCAATGCTGCCGGTTACCTGCGGTGTCTACCTTAATTCAATTTATTAAATACTTTGTAAGAAATAAATATATATTTTTTTTAATTATACACCTCTCTGGAACACATTGGGGTACTAATAATGTTTTTGTGATAATGACCAGCTGAATTATTTAATCAGAATTCTTGCCAACATTTAAAACCTTGACCCCTTGTTATTCTTCCTCCTTCCAATTTGTGCAATATTAAAAGACTGGAAAAAAAGAAAAGAAACTCTGATACGACACTCTAAAGCTCTTATGAACAAGCTCAAACAAACTTTACCTGTTCACATCACTTGAGTGTCGTGGGCTTGAGAGCTTTTGTATTTAAGACAGAGTCTTAAAGACCCCTGTGGTGAAAATCAAGAATCAAGACAAACCGTGTGCAAACTCATCAGTCAACACCATTGCTGAGAATATTCTCCTTAAAATTGCAGTGAACCAAAGAATGTGGTTTCAACGTGTGGACGGGATTTAGAATATAATTAATTTTGCTGTGAAGCAGGGTGGTCTCAAGAGAAGGCATGCAGGTTATCCTTGTATATTTTTCTGTTGATATGAAAACCTGGGTAGATTTATTAATATAGTGGGTGAATTATGCATATGATGTATATAACTATATGCCTTTCTCCACTGATGTTCTGAGTTGTATTTAAAGCGTTTCTAAGGATACTGATTGTTAGGCAGCTCTCTGACTCTGAGAATGGGAACATAGTTTGTGTAACATTAGCAACACATTATTAGCTGTTTGATAACATAATGAAGCCAAAGGCTAATCATACAAATTATTGTTATGTGTCTGACTTAGAAAGCGATATAAAAGGCTTTACCATACATTAATTTGTAGACGAGCCTGTATAATTCACTCTTCCCCTTTGGTTTTCTGAATCAGTTTCTGGTTAAAACATTTATGACAGAATTAAACCAGTATTTCCACTTGCTATTGTGCAGCATTTACTGCAGTAAATTTGACTGAGTGGAGTCGGGGCTAATTTAAAAACGTTTAAAAGAACGTTGCCAAAAGAATCACACTGCCTCCACCAGTTTATAGTGTATCCTGCTGGCATGTGTTCCTCAGGTAATTGACACACATGTACCCGGCCACGTGATGTAAAAAAAAATGTGATTCATCAGGCCAGGCCTTCCATTTCTCTGTGGTTCAGGTTTGATGCTCACGTGTACACTGTTGGTGGTGGACAGGTCAGCATGGGCATCCGGACCAGTGCCGCCACTCCCACCACACGTATCGCGCTGTGCGCAAGGCACCCCACAAGAGCTGCAGTTTTGGAGATGCTCTGACCCAGTCGTCTAGCCATCACAATTTGGCCCTTGTCAAACTCGCTCAAATCCTTACACTTGCCCATTTTTCCTGGTTCTAACACTTTTCTATCAACTTTGAGGACAAGATGTTCACTTGCTGCCTAATATATCCCACCCACTAACAGGTGCTGTGAAGAAGAGATAATCGGTGTTACTCACTTCACCTGTCATAATGTTATGCCTGATCGGTGTATACAGCCCTTGTGTTTCCCATGTCAAGTCTTGTCTTTCTATAGCTGTTATGATGTTTTGCAGCTCCCTCGTTTCCGAACATCAGTTATGTTACAGTGATTCTTTGTTAATATACATGGCCTATACTGTAACTAAACTAAACAGACAATAAAAATATAGTATTTAAAAATGCAGATACAAGGATGACATTAATGATGCATTACTTGTGTCATTGTAAGTCAAAGATTTAATTAAAATAGCAAAAAAAAAAAAAAACAAGGCTAAAGTGATCTACAAACCAATGAAGATTTCGGAGCCCGATCTCACGGAAATGCGTATAAATAATACGAGTGTGCAATCTCGTGGAATGAATACGCCTAAATGAGATTTGCCATGCATATGGTACGCGTTTTTTTGCATGCATATGATACGCATTTAATGGCGTATTATACGTACAACCCCCCCACCCCACCACTCTAAACCTACCCAAGAGTGTGTAATAAGCATGTCATAAAGTGCATATCATATGCACGCAAAAAACTGCGTACCATATGCACGGCAAAACTCATTTTGGCGTATCCATTCCACGTGATTTCACACACTTACTTTTTATACGCATGACCATGAGATCGTGTTGAGATTTCGATATGTTAAACAGTTAGAATGCAGAATGTATTGCAGAATGTTAAATACTTGAGGTCAGATGCTCAGCAGACACTAACCTGAATGTTTGAGGAATATGAATGCATAATAATAACTATGGGGCACTGACATTTGGGGTGCTATCAAGTGCTAATGATTGGTTTATATTTTCAGCTCCAGAAACATGACAAGGAAAGTGAGGATGTTCCTTCCAAATGGAGATCAGAAGAGGAGATGGCCAGGGAGGCGGCTGAATTACGCAGCCTTTTCAACTAGCTGCTTTAGGTAATGATGTGTTATGAAGTAGAGGCTGACCAATATTGGATTTTGCAATTACTACCTAAGGTGGGAGGGGAAAGAACAGAATGATGGGTGATACCAGAGTCCAAAATCCATGAAACCATAGATGCAGTTTGTTGTGAAACGAAAATACCCTATAATAATCAGAAAAGAAAGAAAGAAAAGAAAACATTCGGTATATAACGTCAGACTTTTGAGAGTAAACAAGGACTCTATACACAAGGGACAGACTTCTTTATATTATTTTTATATTCACCAGGTGGGTTATTTACCAGAGGAGTTTGCATATGCAGTGTGTATGGTGGTCTGATGTGGCATGCTTCCATATACTCATCTCTTCCTTCGCATGTGCTTACTTTAATTTAGGACACTTGACTGTCTCATCAAAACATCATGATATGCATTAAAGTGAGGATAAAATTATGCATGTAAAATAAGTGATGACACATTTAGACTCTAAAAAAACTCCATTGCTGCCAATATATTAACAGAGCTCAGTAGTAATGTAATCTGGATTAAGTAATCAGATTACTTGTAATTCAATTATATTGCGTTTTACACTAAGTGACTTATTTACACTAAATTACTCTGGGACCATTTCCATTTTGGTTATCCCAAATTAAAAAGCTTCCCATATCCATATATATGTAAGTATATAACATTTAAATATATGTTGTCTGAGCTGTAATAACCCCCTCAAAAAAGAGGCGCTTGTATGTTTGTTTTAGTAAAATAATTTAAAGTAAAATAGTAATATTTTAATATTTTATAAAGTAAAATAAAAATATTTATTTAGTAAAATAAATAAATAAATAAATAAATAAATAAATAAATAAATAAATAAATAAATAAATAAATAAATAAATAAATAAATAAATAAATAAATAAATAAATAAATAAATAAATAAAATGTATATCTTAGGCAGACAGTTTTGTGGCACCAGGATATTGCACTTATATGTATATGGGGAGACTTGCATATTGGAGAGATTTGGGTAGACTAAAATTGCATTTAAAAAAAGATAATATTCCTCTCTTTCCATTTGAATAATCCATTTGAATAAATCTTGTAAATCTTGTACACTAAATAAGTAATGTAATGGATAATGTTACTAACTACATTTTTTTTCATGTGATTTGTAATCAGTAGCCAATTACAATTTGTAAGTAGTCTACCCAGCTCTGCAACATATATTTTTTTTTTCTTTTTTCTTTTTTTTCAGTATCCAATAATGGATTGTGCTTAAGTTAAATGTCTTTCATCCTCTTTTTTTTTCAGCCAGAAGTTGAAGACGTGCAGATGAAGAATACAATTTGAAATTTGCATATATCTTTTTGACCATTTATTCAAAATAAAAGTTAGTTAGTTAATTTCTGCATTGTGTTTTTTTTTTCTAAATACAGTTTAGGGGAAAGTGTTCACTTAGTTGTGACAAATTTCTGCAAAAAAACAATAATAAAAGCAATAATAATAAAACTAAAAGTATGCTGTTGTGATATTTTTGGTGTGTGTGTGTGTGTGTGTGTGTGTGTGTGTGTGTGTGTGTGTGTGCGTGCGTGCGTGCGTGCGTACGTGCGTGTGTGTGGTTAAACCTTTACTTTTGAAAAAAATATTGCAAATCTCTACTGACAATCAAGTCATTCATTATCAGCCTGTTTCTGTAAACGGGCTGAAATAAGATTTTACACAAAGGTCAACCTGCAATATAGGAATACTACACAGTACGCAATTCTATTTAAAACAGTTCGGTGCTTGGAAGGATAATAGTTTTGTAAACTAAACTACCAAAATGACAGCTCAATGAACAATAGAGGTTAGACACCGGTTTAGGCCTTGATGCCTGAATTGCAGAAACTTGTTTTAATGAAATCCCTTCATGCAAATATTGAAAAATGACACTGCAAGCTCTAGGAGCCTTGATAGAATATCTAGAATAATCAAATAAAATAAACAGAGATGTTGCGTTTGCGACAAATAAGCCTTTATTGCCGTAGTGTGGCGTTAGTTACCTTAGCCGCAGTCCCAGTGCTGGAAACTATTATGAGTTTTATCATTTTATCAATGTGGAAATAAAATGGTCTTGACTGGCCCCTTACTCATCTGGAAAAAGGAAATACAATTCTGACAGGGTAATGTGTACCAGCCCATAGCCCTTTCACAGTAATCAAGTTGTAAAAAGGCCCATGAATTTTAAACAAAATCATTATCCACAAGGGATTTCTTTTAGAAATGTGTATAACAGTTTGAACGGAGAAGGAATCTATCAACTTGCAAAACAGAAATAAAAATTCACCTAGCTTAACACCAATAGGAAAGGCACACATTACCCGTGTAGTTTGTTGTCACTTTTATAGTGTAAAAGGCTCAATTTCACGCTGAAACTGCAGGTTAAGCTGGCCAAAACTGGTTTAAGTTCTCAGTCCAAAACCCTTCGAAAGCAAATAACTGATCTGCTAAAACTAGTTTACAGGGGCTTCTGAAACATACCAAAATTTCCAAAAAATTACTTTGCAAAAGATTGGAATTAGACTAGCTAACCTAATATGTAACAATTCTGGTAAATATAAATCTTATTACATCATGTACTCGTGACATTATACTAAAAGCCATTAAAAAGTGCAGCATGAACTTCCAATTGAAATTCCAGTCTAGATTGCATATAATAGCTTTTAATAAGGTTGTTATTAACTAATATGCCTTTTAATTGAGTTTGTAGATCTAAAAGTCTATGCGTCATGCAACTAATGATGTCAGAATGGTCTGACATTGTGAATCATAGTGTGTGCTTCTGTACAGTTTATGGATGTCCAGAAGTCCAGAAGGCTTCAACCCTGCTCCAGGGGACTCATTGTCCTGCAAAGTTTATTTCCAACCTGCTTCAGCACGTGTCAAATCTTGATTAGCTTTACCTGTCTTACTCTGCAGGACAGTGGAGCAGGGTTGAAGACCTCTGGTATAAGAGCGTTATACTGATCATTTCCCAATCTTATTTGCACTGATGCTACTCATTGTCTATGTTCTCAAGCAGATTTAAAAGAAAATATGTTGTTTTTTTATTATTATTTAGTTGCTTTATAATGCCATTGATAATCAAAGGATGGAAGCATATTACAGGAAGCATTTCAGCTCAGGTCCTCAGACATGAAAGAACTTTATCACTTATCTACATGAGCGAGAATGCTCTGTGATCCTTTTTACAAGGTTTTGCAGGCCTTTACCCACAGTCCCACACAGAATGAGATATTTATCAAACAACATTTCCTTCACCGGTTTCCTCCAAAATCTATCCTTTTTGAATCCCCTTCCCATCATCTCAATCATCCAGCCTCTGAAAGTGTGAAAGAGGGACCAGGCTTTTCGGGTTGCATTTGAAGCAAATGAGGCACACATCAGCAGAATTATTTTTATTTTTTTATAGCTTTTGTCTAGTGCCTTGCACGCCCGCTATCTGCTAAGCTTGTGTGGGAGTCAGTCTTGGTCAGTATGATTTGGACAAGATTTTGGACGTAACTTTTCTTCTATACTTTGGTAAAAGATTCCAAAATAAATCAATAAAATGGGGTATTTATCAAGGATGTTAGCACTATTAATGCTAATTCAAGTGATTTAGCTGCAAAGCTGTTGGAAAATGCACATCATTCCAGTCTAGGTGGTTCACCAAATGTGTTTTGTAACGTAGTTAAAGTCAATCAGCTATGCCTAAACTAGCTGGTGTCTTTAACCAGTCAAAGATTGGTTGAAACTTTTCTAACTGATCTCCTATAGGCTCCTGATCTCCAAGCTAGTTTTCAGCCGGTCAGCAAGGTGGTCTAAACCAAGTGTCCAAAAATCATCTAAAATCATTAAACTAGACCCAATTGAGCCCCTTTCACACTGCGATTCCGGCAAATACACGGATAATGCGACTCGGCATTTGTTCCCGGGCCGCTAGATTTGGTCCATTCACACTGCCAGCGAAATACCGTAATATGTGCGCTTTCACACACAACGCTTAACGGTCCCGGGTCGAGTTGACACGTGTGTGTGTGTGTGTGTGTGTGTGTGTGTGTGTGTGTGTGTGTGTGTGTGTGTGTGTTGGGGGGTGGGTGGGGTGGTACACATAACCGATGGTGATTGGTAGGTGGGAGACAAGGTTGTTTCTTAACCTGGTAATTAGTTACTTTTATAATGATTTAACTAAATAATGATTAAAGTAACATGACCAACACTGCAGCTATCTAACCTAACACAACACATAAGGCTATTTTTTTAAGTAAATGGTCTAATTCTAATCTAATTAATCTTAAGAATATTCCACCAGGAACACCTGGGTAAGATGACATAAATTAGAACAGCCTGTACCATTTTTACACTGTAACATTTTTTGGTTGTTTTTGTTGGTTTAACTTAAAAAAGTAAGTAACCTGGTTGCCTTAAAATTTTGAGTTTATTGAAATTAAAAATTTGAGTTGATACAATGAAGGACCTTTGTTTAATAAATAGAAACTCAAAATATTATTGTATCTGAACATAAAAAATATAATAAATCATGAAAATAGCACTATTTGGCATGTTTCACTGCGTCATCAGAAATAAAACACACAATTACACAATATGGTTACAAAATCTTTTAATAATATTTTAATAAAGGTTGTCGAATCTCAAAAAATTTATTCATTGTATTAACTCAACATTTTAATTTCAATGAACTCAAAATTTTGAGGCAACCAGGTTACTTTTTTTTCTAAATATTTTTTTTTACAGTGTACTTCTTTGCTAGCTGTTTTGCTATTCTTGTGCATTGACTCATTCACTAAGCTGAGCAGCCAATCAGAGTTATCTCTCACCAATGACCCAGCGCCAATTCTAGATGTTGAAAAAAACAGCGATGTCTGACTATTCGGCTGACACTCAAAAATGATGTCAATGTCCCAATGCTGCCCGGCGCTCTATTGTTGGGTTTGTGTGTCCTGGGCTTTAGACCAACCAACTAATCCAGTGGTTCAACCACCCAGAACAGATTCAACCAGTTGGAACAGTGTTGGAACTTGCTCTCAGAGCAATACATTTATGAAATATGTATTAAAGAAAAAAAAAAAATTGCTCTGTTCAGTGAGGTGTTCTGTACAATTACAGATTATAGTATTTAGCTGTAAGTAATTGCAACCAATTAGCTTACTTTAGCTTAGCATTTTGGTTATTCGGGTGAAAAAACAAAAAAACAAGCTAAAATGCCTTTTAAAAATTAGGTGTTTATTTTACATGTTAAATACATAGAGTCATAAGAGCTAAACAAGTGCACAACATTAAAAGGCACAGTTTATTTGGACAACTAAAGCTTGATTTTATTCAACACACACAATGCAATCATGAAATAACCAAGTTAGCCGTTACATCGCACTGCATTAAGCCTTTAATGAATAAAAGGCCAAGGATATGGCCTCTTTTTCAAATGGAAGGGGGTTAAATTTTGCATAGGTGTCACCTGTGATATATCAGCATCACATAAGGTTCATTTGTGCAATGCTGCATTGAGATAATAAAGCTCATTTTGTGTGTGGTGCAGGAATATATTACCAACATCATTTGCTGCTAATGGACTCTCAGCAGAGCCACTCGCTGGTTTAGGTAAATGGATGGTGTGTGTCGTTATTTGTGCTTTGGGAGGAGTGGAAAGGATCAGGGGGTGATGTTCCCTCCTCTGCGCCCCCTGTTTTAATCATTAGCGTTGTCATTTTGCAGATGGGAATGTAATGGTTTGGAGGTGGCGGGGTGGAGGAACACATACCCATTAATGCCCTTTTTTGAACAAGTGGTCGTCTTAGCAAGCTAGTTAAAGTGCTTCATACCATCAATGTGATAATAAAGAAGGTCTTAGGGCAGAGATATGCTGTCATTTTACAATGGGAAAATTGTCTGATTGTCTGAGATTGCTGAATGATCCTTAGTTTTATTTGGTGTTCATTTAATTTGTTCTTTTTTTTTTCTTTATCAGACATAAGAACTTTGAATGCACTGAATGTCTCTTTCATTAATGTGGACTTAGTTTAGAGGACATTTAAGGATGCTGTACTTGACTTTGGTGCTAGGGTAGTATCACATAGTACACAGTGTGTAATAATAACTAATAACGCTTTAGTATTATTGCCTGTGATTTAGTGTGTTGTAGGAGAAAGATAGATTTGAACGTACACTACCACTTTTGCAAGCAAGTACACTACCAGCTTGTAGTTTGCCTTTTTTTATTATTTTTTATTAATACATTTATTCATCAAGGTCACATTAAATTGAGCAAAAATGACAGTAAACACATTTATGAACACATTTATAATGTTACAAAAGATTGCTTGAGCACAACAATCTGCATATTAGAATGATTTCTGAAGGATTCTGAATTATTCCTGAAAATTCAACTTAAGGATAAGTTGTACTTCCTTGTTACAGTGTAATTGTGCATTTAAGTTACTAATAGCTATAAAATATGCATAATTACATGCAACTAACCCTAATCCTAACCCATTAAAGTAGATGTTGGTGTAACCCCTACTGTTTTATCCGGGACCGCCGGCATGAGAGTCGGACGCTCTAACAAGGAGGCTAAAGGCTGCAACCTCTAGCGTCAGTCGCTAGAGCGTCTCTTGAGGTCAGAGGAGTGAGGTTTACTCGCACCGCAACTACTACTAGCTGGCCTCAGTTACACTCACCCCCCTAAACCTCACTCCCATCTGGGTCACGGCACCAATGTAACCCCTACTGTTCGGACCGGGACTCGAACCCGGGTCTGCCGGCATGAGAGTCGGACGCTCTAACAAGGAGGCTAAAGGCTGCAACCCCTAGCGTCAGTCGCTAGAGCGTCTCTTGAGGTCAGAGGAGTGAGGTTTACTTGCACAGCAACTACTACTAGCTGGCCTCAGTTACATTGGTTATTAGTACCAACATGTACTTTACTAATGGGTTAGGATTAGGGTTTGGTTTAGGGTTAGTTGCATGTAATTATGCATTATAGTTATTAGTAACTGCATGTTATAGCAAAACTAATGTGGAATATTATATTTTAAAGGGGTGATGAATTGAGAAATCAACTTTCCCTTGAGCCGTTGATATATAAAAGGTCATGGTAATATAAGAATATCCTAAAAGTTTCAGAGCTGAAAGCATCCTTGTTCATCAAAGAAAAGCTTTTATAGACACCAGGCCCATAAACCAAAAGCTCTCAATTCAATGACGTAATAGGACGGGGATCGCCGCCCCTACAGATAAATGATAAATCTACAGATTATTATGTGTATGTGTCTAATAGAACATACCTTAGCACAGGCTGTTACAGGCTGGAGAATCTTTTATTTGTTGGTTCATTGCGATTCAGGATCAGATTGGGCATGCACACTCTAAAAAATGCTGGGTTGTTTTAACCCAATGTTGGGTCAAAGATGGACTAACCCAACAATTGGGTTGTTTTAACCCAGCGATTGGGTTGATTTAATCCTGTGGTTGGGTTAAATATTTGCTTAAGACAACCCAACTGCTGGGTTAGTCCATATTTGACCCAACATTGGGTTGTTTTTTACACAGAATTTTTTAGAGTGTATGGGCTCGCAAAGCCCAATGTCCCGGGGCTATGTGTTTTCCAGACAGGCTGCCAAAACATAATCACGGCGGAAGGCCGGTGAATCTCAAATAGTGAAATAACATTCATTTCTTGATCTGCATTGTTCACTCTCTTGACTTGCTATTTGAAGAGCGAGCGCGTGCACGTACATGTGCTTATATCCACCAATCGGGCAGGCCAAGTAATATAAAAATCAATCAATCGCGGCTGGATGAGAGATAAATCATTGTGTTTGTTTGATAAATATGTTTTGAGAGCCCTGTCAGAGAATTATTGCATTTTCCGCTCTCAAAACAATCCCTTATCCCTCCCGTGAACTTACAATGGAGTTGAAGCTCATTAAATATGCATTACTTTAACAGTCTGCAAATAAAATGAGAGTTAGTTAACATGTAGATGAAAATGAATGAGTTATTGTACTTGCAAAGATAATAGAGTGTGGACTATTGAAATAAAGTCGAACCAAAAAAAAAAAAAAATGCTTTGATGTGCATATTTGATATGGGTGACAATACATTTATACATTTATAATAATAATTGTTTGCATCCGTACAAATTTACGTCCAACGTTTTTTTTTTTTTTTTTTTTTTTTGACCCCAATGAACTTCAAAAAGAACTTCAAGAAGATGGTGGAGCTTTTCCCCTACTTTTCACTTATTTTTTCTTAGTAAGAATCACAAGGCCCTGAATGTTTTGTTCATTACACTTTAGAGGACATTTAATGGTGCTTTCCCTGACTAACATAAACACATTTCTGTGCTAAAAGAGAATGTTGCTACTTCAAGTGCCATTTCATATGATTGCACATAATATAACATTACACTGCCATTATATTTTAGATGTGACTGCTTTGGATGACTATCAAGCGTACTCTTTCTCTCTCCCTTTGTGTTTATTCTAAACAATAAAAGTTGCAATTTGCAAACGTCTTGATGATTACTAAGTGTACTCTCTTGAGAAGCATGGTGCGGTTTGTTGATATCTGTAATCTTAGACTGGTTTAAAAGAATATTTCTGAATCCAATTAAAAGCACATTATGCTAACGGAGGCGGGGTGGGCCCAGAGAGGGTTTAGCATGGGCTTAGCTTGCGGCTAATGAAATGAAATGATTATAAAAAGGTGTCTCAGAGAAGCCCAGAGCACATAAACCTCCCTGAGTGGAGGTGCCCGTGAGAGATGATGTCAGTAACATGTCAACCTTACGCCCGTGGGTTATACGCTAGGTTAGCATTGCTAAAATATGCAGGGAAAAGCTGTTCGTTTTAAAGTAGACCAGGTTCAGACTGCCGCACAGCAGAGAGAGCTGGGGAAAACAGCTAATGCACATTCATGATGAAGACGAACACATGTGCAGTCGACTGGCATTTATTCTCTGTAGCAAACGAAACATGATTAGTGTGTCATTTTCTTTGTTCATTTTCTCCTTGTTCAGTGTACAGATGATTTCCATAGGAGTGCATGAACACTTGCAGAGTGATTTGCATCTTTTCACTCAAGATTATGAAATTTATTTATAATGATGATAGATGAAGATACACTATATTGCCAAAAGTTTTGCAATGCCTGCCTTTAGATACACATGAACTTTAATCACATCCCATACTTAATCCATAGGGGTTAATATAGAGTTGGCCCACCCTTTTCAGCTATAACAGCTTCAACTCTTCTGGGAAAGCTTTCCACAAGGTTTAGAAGTGTGTTTATGGACATATCCGTGTCTTTATGGACCTCACTTTGTGCACTATTGCGCAGTCATGTTGGAACAGGAAGGGGTCATCCCCAAATTGTTCCCAAAAAGGTGGGAGCATGAAATTGTTCAAAATGTATTGCTATGTTGACGCATTAAGAATTCATTTCACTGGAACTAACAGGCCAAGCCCAACCGCTGAAAATCAACCCACACCATGATCCCCCCTCCACCAAACTTTACACTTGGCACAATGCAGTCAGGGGAGTACCATTCTTCTGCGCTTCTACCTACCTACCTACCTACCTACCTACCTACCTACCTACCTACCTATCTATCTATCTATCTATCTATCTATCTATCTATCTATCTATCTATCTATCTATCTATCTATCTATCTATCTATCTATCTATCTATCTATCTATCTATCTATCTATCTATCTATCTATCTATCTATCTCTACCTACCTACCTACCTACCTACCTACCTATCTATCTATCTATCTATCTATCTATCTATCTATCTATCTATCTATCTATCTATCTATCTATCTATCTATCTATCTATCTATCTATCTATCTATCTATCTATCTATCTATCTATCTATCTAGTCCTGGAAGTAGCCTAATGCTTGTCCAATACGATTCACCCAACATCACACTCTCACTTCCACCTTTCTTTTCACTCCTGGTCTTTCTTTCCTTCGTTTTAGTCTATATCTGTGTCAATCTATCTATTTCACTGTCATTCTCTCTCAGTTGTGTGACATTTCCCTGCCCATGGCAGCCTGCGGGGCATTTCAAATGTTACTTTGATCTCTGCATTGAGTACCTCTGGCGCTAATGGGAGGGAAAAGGAGAAGAAGAAAAAAAAACATAGTATCACTTATGGATGTGCTGTAATGCTCAAAGTCTCACAAACACTGTAAAAGTGCCTCCTCAGCAGCATATGGTGGGGAAGAGCTCCACATCATGTTTTCATTGTGTGAGGAAGTGCACTGCTTCTTCTACAGGAAGCCTTAGCAATCGCTTGTCTTTATTTTTTTTGTATACGCTTCAAAATGTATTTAACATCAAATAATTTGACATTAAATATTTAACATTTTTAGCTTGCATATTCAAAGACGATGCTTTATTTACTATCTTAGTACATTTATGTGTTGTTATTGTGTATGATTCATCTCTGCACAATACTTTATAAAACAAAATGTTAATCTAAATGTAATGACTTTCTCCACGTCTGAAATTACTTTTCTGCTGATATATTCAAGGCCATGTGGGGAGAAAAAAAATAAGAATATTAAAGGTGCTTCAGTCAATTTTTCTTCACTTAAAAGTTGTACACATGCAGAGATGAATACAGTCATGAGATCAAGTAATAATAGTAAGTTTGTTTCTCTTCTTTTTTTCTCTTTTTTTTTTGAGGCCTGCATGTTGATATTATATGACATCTACACCTAGTATGTTATAATTGGATAACCCCTAATATTAAAGTTAAAACTATTAAAGATTACATTCATTTAAATAAACCTCAAATAAAATATAAATATTAAGATTTAATAAAAATAATGCTGGTGGTGAAATGAGACGTCATAACCTAATGGCTATTGATCACACATAAACTGACATTTAAACAAGAAGAGACTATAATGTGTTTTATGTCTTACTTCATTTTATTACCAATCATATATATGCACACTTACAGTCTAATAATAATGATTATATATATATATATATATATATATATATATATATATATATATATATATATATATATATATATATATATATATATATATATATATATATATATATAGGTGACAGGAACAGAAATAGGTTAAGGAGAAAATGTTTTTATTGCAATACTCTTTCTTTATTTTAAATTTAGCATTTAATTATTAATTTGAATGAATAAATCTAGGCTAAAATTAAAACTACATAGTCTTTAATATATCACATTGATTAATAGCTACTGTATTAAAGGTCTTTTTTATTTTTTTATTTACATCATTTTAGAGGTGAACTGTCCCTTTAAGGACAAGCGTTCACTATAGGCTGCGGTGCTGTTAATACAAGACGTGCTTGCATCTCATATACACACACACACAGATTTTCAATGTGTGTAGACACATTTTTCACAGATTTTTCGGTGTATAGAGTATTGTAGCATCTCTAATATAAAGCGGCCGTCCTCCAGGTGCATATAAGCAGCCTTGAACATGTCTATTTTGCTTCAAACACTTGCCTTATACGCGTGTCCAGTTCACTGTGGATGCGCGAGTGGATTGTTCAAGTGTCCAACTAGACAATAGATGCAAACGTGATGCTCTATTCGCGGTTGGTGTGAACACATCATTAAACTTACCCTTACTACCAAAGCTGTCCCTAACCGTATCTGTATCTTACCTTACTAGCAGAAAAAGTGTTTTGCAATACAATATCAACAGAATAAGTACATTGTACTTATTGTTGATGTAAGTCCATTAAAGACACCTAATATAAACTGTGACAAATATGGTAATAGTGTTACAACTTTAAATGCAAAGTCAGGGATAAACATACAGAGTGAACAGAGATATACACCAGGGGCATTTCCTCTGAGGAGGCAAGGGAGGCAGTGCCTCCGCATAAAACAGGATGATTTTTTTTTTTTTTAAATAAATATTACAAAAGGAATATAAACCACTAGTTTTTCTAAATGACACTGTCAAACAGTGACACCATCAGGTACAATTACAGTGGGAGGGGGCCACATCTCTCTTGCCTCCCCTAAGCCCATTCACTTTAAAAGACTCCCTAAAGCAGGGATGGACAAACTCGGTCCTGGAGGGTCACTGTCATGCCAAGAGTTTAGCTCCAACCCTGATAAAACTCACCTGCCTGTCGTTTTCTAGTAATCCTGAAGACCTTGATTAGCTGGTGCAGGTGTGATTGATTAGGGCTAGAGCTAAACTCTGCAGGACAGCGGCCCCCTTCAGGACCAAGTTTGCCCATGCCTTCCCTAAAGCGTGCTGTGGGTTTGGTGGGGGGTCAAATTTCAGAACTACCCAGAATACCACTGACATACACATATACATATATTCCAAGTACTGTACACCACAAAGATGCAAGTTTACTCACAAAAGTGGAAAAAGCTAAAAAAAAAAAATAATGATGGCAAAAGTATGTACAATATGATATGTAAGAATTCACCAAAAAATGACAATCATAATATTTATAATAATCCATTACATTTATATAGCGCTTTTATTTATATAGACACCCAAAGCGCTTTACATATAGAAGGGGGGAATCATCTAATCACTGTCGTGTTGTTTCTTTTTCTTTCTTTCCTTTTTTTGGTGAACTATGATAAGTTGTGTCTCCATTTTTACCATATATCTAATAAAGTATTAACACCCTCCACAGCATAAAATGTGAGTTCAAACCTCTCAGACTCTCAGACAATTCTACGTGTTAGTTTGAAACTGCGTAAAGGTCACTTGTGAAATAAGCATCGCCTGATTTTAAGCAGTCGAGACCAGAAGAAAAAAAGGGAGGGATTACTCAATCAGGGTGTGACTCGACTAAAAGACGTGGAAGCCCGGGGCCTCAAAGTGGACAAGGCAATCTGAAAATTGATTCCGCCGGTCGAGCGCTGCAGAGCAGGACTCCTCCGCTGTAATTCCCTGCATGCATTCACTCATTTCAGCAGTTGCTGGGATGCGGAGTACGTCAGATGCTTCTCTGCATGAAGTATGAACTGGAGTTTTCGCCGCGGGGCTCGGAGATCTCCTGCGTCGTGTTGCCATGAGGGCTCAGGCAGTGGAATACACTTACAGTGAAATATCATCTGTGATTTGCCTCGGGAGGCTCTCGAGAAGTGTGTATGCAGACAGCGGGTAATTTTCGTGCTTCTATGTATCCGAAGCACGTGGAGACTGAGAATATGGTCTGGACCTGGCTTATACCACTGATTCATTTATCACTTGAGAGCCTTTGGGTTTCTGCACAGATGGCTGCGCATTTCCGGTTTGTTCCACTTCGAGCGGCTCTCCATGTGGCTCCTTAAGAGGACTTTGTGAAAATACGTATGATTTGGCTGGAGGACAGTGTCAAACTCATTTATTTTCCATAAATAGGTGCCGGACACGCGCACAGGCTATATCTGCCCCACCTGGCGCAGCCGACTCTGTCGCCGCTGAACCTTAAGCACATTTTTCATTAGTCGGCTTCTGCCGGCCAGCAATTGTGCGCTGAAGGGATAAATTCAGAATCTTTCAAAAACGTGAAAACTAAAGCAGGTCAGGGGAGAGTTCCAGCCATACATCAAAGAGATTTATCCATCAGTAATGTGTATGGTTCTGGAATATTTTCTCGTGTAGAGCGGGGATTGGCCTCTCTGATGCCAAACCACCATCATAATGGAACTAAAATTGACTGCTAAGTCAGTCTATAGACGACTGATGTATAATGTATTTATTTATTGATTTTTTTTCTTTGGGTAGTCATTTATCCAACGCGTTATAATAAAAATGTAGTTAGTCTACGTATTGAAAAAAGTGCTCAATACTTATTTACATGTAGTTTAAAAGAGGTTATAGGACTCTGCGGGGCTAATTTCTCTGCATTGCATATGCCATGTATTGATGAACAGAACAATCTTTGCAAAGTGCAATTCTCTCACTATACAGTTTATTTGGGCCCTCAACAGAAATGAAAGGGAGGCATAGATTATAGGAGTCCATGCGAGATATGTTTACATCATGTTATGTTTGTATTGTATGAAGCAGAGATTCATTTATGCATGCAGCATGATCACTTATTAATGCAGTGGATCTGTATTGATTTGTGTTTTCACAAATGGTTATTGAATATCCATGAGCAATTTATTTATTTATGGCTACTTTGATTATTATTGTTGTTGCTATTTATCCTCACTGCATTTGGTCCAAGAAAAATGCTGAATACTTGTCACACAAACATGAGGAATATGTCTAAATAAACATTGATATGTCAGGTTTTAAATAATGTAAACCAAATCGATAAAAAAGTATTCTCTGTTTATGTAATCTGTTGTTGTCTTTCGCCAGCTTCTTCATTAGTGTTAATGCAGCCTTGCCCGTTCTTTTGAAAGTCAAATATTGAGAGTATCTCCACCCACATCAACTCGAATAAACACATCAGGTTTACTGCAAGTACTTTACATCATTTTGAGACACGGTGAGGAATAATCCTGGAATAATTTCCCTCCGTAGAAAAGCTGTTCAGTTTCAAACAGCAATGGATCCAGCCAATGACTGTGAGGTAAGTTTATTCTCTTAGTGTCTGTGAATATTAAACCGCAAAAAGACAGTTTAAATATGATTCCTGCTGCAACAAAATGTCATCGTAAGATTTTTTAGACAATATTTATTTGGTGTGTTTTGGACAGATTATGAAGTTTTTACTGTAAAATAGCCTAGCATCACATAAATCAAGCTTTTTTTCGCAAATGTCTGCTCAGATACTATATGATTTGTGTTCAATAGGCTACTTTTTGTAGCCATTAAAAGATATTTTGTTTCATATTGATTGTTATAAATATAGCAGACAATAGCCTATAATATGCGAGGGTACGATCATGCATTGTTTGTATCGGATAGTTTAAAAAATCAGAAGATTCAGACATTTTTTTGCCACTGAAATAACTGGGAAAAAAGTGACCACATCAATCTGAATTCAACATTTATTCTTTGAAATCTTAATTGCGTTGCATTACGTTGTTTTAAATCCCAAATATTTCACTTATAATATTCATCATTACAAATTATTCAGAAATAAATAATTGTGTTCAGTGTCACAATATTACTTTTTTACAACTTTTTTTACTTTATTACTTATTACTTTATCACTTTATTACTTTTTTTTGTGTGTGAGCGTAAAAAAGAAAAAAGAAAAAAAAGGGTTAGTTCACCCAAAAATGAAAATTCTCTCATTAATTACTTACCGTTATGTCATTCAACACCCATAAGACCTCCGTTCATCTTCAGAACACAAATGAAGATATTAGTGTTGAAATCCGATGGCTCAGAAAGGCCCTCAGTGACACCAATGTCATTTCCTCTATCAAGACCCATAAAGGCACTAAAGACGTCGTTACAAAGCCCATCTCACTACAGCGGCTCTACAATCATTGTATGAAGCAACGACTATAGTTTTTGTTGATTCAGATCGCAAATGTTACGTAATTTCAGCAGTCTGGCAGTTTGACACGTGATCTGAATCATGAATCAATAAGCTGATTCATAACCATTAGAAAAGAGCCATTCTCGTCACTTCATAAAATGATTGTAGAGCCGCTGTAGTGAGATGGGCTTTGTAACGACGTCTTTAGTTCCTTTTATGGGTCTTGAGCGAGGAAATGACATTGGTGTCAATGAAGGCCTTTCTAAACCATCGGATTTCAACAAAAATATCTTCATTTGTGTTCTGAAGATGAACATAGGTATTATGGGTGTCGGACGACATTAGGGTAAGTAATTAATGACAGAATTTTCATTTTTGGGTGAACTAACCCTTTAATGTGTAAGTTTTCCATTTTGTTGTAATTACAGTAAATCTTTTTTTTTACACATTACAAATTAAATCATCATTCAAATTTGAGTTAAAAGTTGAATTATGAAGTAATTTAAGCATTGCTTAGTATTTGGTATGCCCCCTTTTATGTATATGCACTTGACTGAATGGAGAGTGATGTGAGGTTTCAAAAAACAAATATAACTGTTTGCAAAACTCACCCAAAAAAAAAAAAAAAAAAAAAAAAAAATCCTGTATTCAATTAGTGTACTAAGATTAGTGTGAAATATCTTATTATAATTCCACATCCTGGAATTTGCATTCATAACACTTAGTGCGATTCGGAATTTGGAATTTCATTGTATATGCAAGACGGTTGCAACAGGTGAAATAAAATAAAATAAAAAAAAACTGTGGAGGAAAGCACTCAAATGAAAACACTAACATTCACATCTCCCTGAGGGAGCCTTTGCAATAAAAGGAGAGGGCTGATTTTCATTCAGATAGAAAGCTAGTGGGGAGCGTTTGCTGCTTTGTGCCTGTGTGATGTGGGATGCGGGCTGATCTTCAGATGGTGGCTGGGATTCTGAACCATTTCCTCCTTTAGTTTGAGACAACACCATGCATTGCATTATTGTGTTATTCTCTTGTTTGTGCTTCCGCGGCTGATTTGGTTTGAAATGAAAGATTGAAAGGGGATTTTCAGATATAGCTTACACACGCCCTACAGAAAAACTACTTCCGACTTTACCGTTGAATATATGTGCTGAGCGTAATGCATTCAAACCTGTTAAATCTGGGATAGGGTTTTGACCAAATGTCTATGTTTACCAAATATCACACTTGGGTTTGCAAAGGATCATTCTTTAATGGGACATTGCTATAGTGGCTGGTCAAAGCAGTGAGATGTGATGCAAACGTCTTGAACCAAATTTCAAATTCAGCATATAAACAATAACATTTGCACTTTAATATTTCTCCATAAGAAAGTGGCTTATGGATTTGACCTGACCTATAGATTTCATGCTTAAATCCAGATTTGCTTTCACTAGGTGTGAAGTCAAGAGTGATTCTCCAGCAGGAAAAGGTCAAGGACAACAGGCAGGACATTGGCAGGCTTTAATCTGTTTCACGAGAGTGGGGGAGGCTATCCACACCCACAGATTTCAGTGCAGTTGCATTCGCACTGTGATTTCCAGCAACAAAGTGACCTTTAGTCATTCAACATCAATAAGAATTGGCAATTTAAAGCAAAATAAGCAAAAGCAAATGGTGGCTATGTGAGCAGAGTTTAATTTTACGCAAATTAGTGTGGCTACCAATGGGAGTGTAGCTAGTGGAACTCACATGGTTTGACGGCTAATACAGTTAGATACTGCTAGGTATATAGAAACTAACACGGCTGCAGTGAAACAGTCTTGAGCCATGTACAACCATTGCTTGAATTGGGGGGGGGGGGGGGGGGGTAAGGTGGTTATTTGAAATCACATTATGAGAAAATGCAAAATGTCCCAAACCAGGGCCTCATTTATAATCGTTGTGTATGCACAAAACAGGCCCTGCAAGCGGTGTATGCCATTTCTTACACATAAGTAGTGATTAATAAAAAACTAAATTTGCATAACAAAATATCAAATCTAAAGCATCACAAAGAATGTTCATTCATGACAAAAGAAGATCAAATTAATTATGACTAAGTATAAAAATACAAAGATCGTTTGAACATTGACCTAATCATGACCTATCATTGTGTTGGTCCCCCTTTTGCTGCCATACAGCCCTGACCTGTCGAGGCATGGACTAGACCCCTGAATGTTTGCTGTGGTGTCTGGTATCAAAATGTTAGCAGCAGATCCTTTAAGTCCTGTAAGTTGCAAGGTGTGGTCTCCATGGATCAGACTTGTTTGTTCAGAACATCACACAGATGCTCAACTGGATTGAGATCTGGGGAATTTGGAGGCCAAGTCAACACCTCAATTGATTGTTTAGATACAATTGAATTCCTGAAATTTTTTGCTTTGTGGCAGGACACATTATCCTCCTGAAAGAGGCCACAGCCACCAGGGAATATCATTTCTATGAAAGGGTGTACATGGTCTGCAACAATGCTAAGGTAGGTGGTACGTGTCAAAGTAACCTCCACAGGTATGAAAGGATCCAACGTTTCCCAGCAGAACATTGCCTCTGCCAGCTTGCCTTCTTCCCATAGTGAATCCTGGTGCCATGTGTTTCCTAGGTAAGTGACATACACACACTCGGCCATCCATGTGATATAAAAGAAAATGTGATTCATTAGACCAGGCCACCTTATTTCATTCCTCTGTGGTCCAGTACTGATGCTCACATGCCCACTGTTGGCGCTTTCAGCGGTGGACAGGGGTCAGCATGTGCACCCTGACTGGTCTGCGGTTATGCAGCTCCATACGCAACAATGCAATGCACTGTGTATTCTGACACCTTTCTATCAGAACCAGCATTGACTTCTTGAGCAATCTGCCCTACAGTAGCTCGTCTGTTTGATCGGACCAGCCTTCGCTCTCCATGTGCATCATTGAGCCTAGGCCACCCATGACCCTGTCGCCGGTGCATCACTGTTCCTTCCTTGGCCCACTTTTAATATCACTAGAAATCAGGAACACTCCACAGGCAACACATTCTCACACCCAACTCGTCACATATGGATGCTTGACCAGGACCCCTTCGTCACTTTTCAACGAACTGGGCGTACCTTTATCGTCAATTTTCGACGCGCTGGGTGCTCCATTTATTTCAATGAGAAACCTTTGGTGTCATATACAGACGCATTTAATTATTTGCGTTTGTAAAAGCAGACATGATTTTATTAATATTTAAAGGCTACTTTTATATTTTGGAGCAACTAACCCAACTCCTACCCTAAACCTACCCACATCTTAACAATATAAAACACATACCAGGCAAATACAGTCACAAGTATTTATTGCAAAATCTGACCAAAACAGTATAAAAGTATTAGCTCTTCTGAAGTCATCTGAGGTCATACGATATCTTCATGTGAAGAACAGAGTTGATCTTGATGTTTTAATCGCTGAAATGATGATCCCGCTGCCCCGTGAACGAACTCATTCATATCTCATTCAAATAATTCAAAAGACTCCTGAGCATGACGCAATCGGTCACAAGACACAGGAGAGCCAATGACATTTTACAATCAATGCTGACATAATGACGCAATTGGTCACAAGACATACGAGAGCCAATGACATTTTACAATCAATGCTGACGTAATGACACAATTGGTCACAAGACATACGAGAGCCAATGCAATTTCACTATGAAATCTGAAGTACGGGCAATATTTGAAATTTGATGTGTTCATGATCTTCGGCGGATGGAGATGCTGATCGTTTTTGGGGATTTTCTTCATGTAAATCAATCGTTTGGCCTCGGAAAACTTGGATTATTTCACTTTTTGGAATAACTCTTGGATGCAGACGTATGTTATATCCTGTGTTTTATATCATGTTCACACAAATGGGTAGGTTTAGGGATGGGGTGGGGTTGGGTTACATGTTAAAATGTGTCTAAATAGCGTAAATAAAATAAATGTCAATTAAATTATGCTTGCTGATTTAATTGAGAAGCACACTCCAACATGTCATATTGGCAAAATTATAAACCAATAAATAATTTCAATAAATAAATCAAAAAATAAATTTCACCATGGCGATAATATTCCCATTCCCAGTGCGTCTGTGTATGACGCTAAAGGTTTCTCATTGAAATGAATGGAGCACCCAGCGCGTCGAAAATTTACGATAAATGTACGCCCAGTTCGTTGAAAAGTGACAACAAGGGGTCCGGGTCAAGCGTCCATATGTGACGAGTTGGGTGTGAGAATGTGTTACCACAGGAGCTGCAGTTTAGCAGATGCTCTCATCAAGTCAATTATATAAAACATTTATAATACAATTATATTACCTGATATAAGACACTTTTTACAGAAAATATTATATTTTTATGACCTGTTACACCTTGTGATCCATGACAAGGAGTAGCACATTATTAAAATAATTAAAATATAACCATTTTAAAAAAGCAGAAAAATTACTTGAACACCCAATGTACCTGAAATCATAGCCCACATACAAAATATTGATTTCCTGGCTAGAACTGAAAGGAAAGTTGGAAAACAACTCTTGCAACTCTCAGATGCAAACTTATTTTTTTAGCTTAAAGGGATAGTTCACCCAAAAATGTTGATGTTTATCTGCTTATCCCCAGGGCATCCAAGATACAATATAGGTGACTTTGTTTCTTCAGTAGAACACAAATGAAGATTTTTAACTCTAACCGTCCTACAGTCTGTCAATCGTATAATGCATGTGTGCGATATGGCGTAGAGATCCGTGTGGCGGCACTTGCGTAAACTAAACCAGTTCGTGTACAGACCTCACTTACCGGAAGAGATCGCACGCTGAAGGCTGTTGGACAAAGTCGCATATTAAAGGGTAAAAAAAAAAAAAGTGAATTCCTCTCTCTCTCTCTCTCTCTCTCTCTCTCTCTCTCTCTCTCTTTCTCTCTCTCTCTCTCTCTCTCTCTCTCTCTCTCTCTCTATATATATATATATATATATATAAATGCTGTTCGCTTTCTAGCACAAACCGATCATTTTGTGTCTTAAGATCATTTTGTGTTGTATGTAGGGGTGACCCCTAATAGTCGAAGATTCGATGCATCCATATGCAGGACCGGATTCGACCACCGATCTCATGGTCGAATCTTCGCAGGTGTTATGAAACGAGGATCATACCATTTTGGCAATATGGGGGTGCTCAATATTAGTGTTATAAAGACGTGTCGCTGTTATAAAGGCGCCGCGCCTTTAAAATTCGAACACACATACACCGACGGCGGCATTGGACGCCTGTCTGCGGCAATTAAATGTATATTTCCCTCAAATCGTGAATGTACATACTGATTTCACCTTGTGCTACAAGATACACTCATCGTGCAGCTCTTCTGTCAGAAGTTGATTCAAAATTGAGCTTGCGCGTATGCAATGTTCACGTCAGCCTGAAGTGAGATAATGTTACCTGAGACACGGCGCTGAGCTTCAGTCCGGTGTGCGACCCCCTTCAGGCACAATCGGCTTAAGAACGTGGATATAAACGCACTCAGTGTTCTTTTCCTCTCTAGGCAGGTATTTTTTTTAGGTTTATTTATCAAAATGTTATTTAATATATTTGTGTGATGTTCTGTGTTTCGGTCGTGGCTTTTAAATGTTATGAGAGAACGGTTAATTTACGAATGTGTAGTGTAGCCTAGTATTAATCACTTTATTAAAAGTGGTGGCTGTGTGCCGTGTGTAAAGTAAAATAAAAATAGTCTTAGCCTCCTACTGACTAGTGTCCTGCCCTTCCCAACCCGTTTATAACGTTTATTTTTTTTTTCCAGTCTATGGTTTACACACACACACACATATGATTCGACTTTTGGTCGACCATAGAGAGATTCGAAAATTCTGATTCGAATGTGTAAATTCTTAGTCGGGGACACCCCTAGTTGTATGTGCATTTTTTTGTACAAGTTTTTTATTTATTTTTACTCTGACCATTCACATGCATTATACAACTGACAGACAGCAACGGTTGGAGTTAAACATCTTAATTTGTGTTCTTCTTAAGAAACAAAGTCACCTATATCTTGGATGCCCTGGGGGTAAGCAGATACACATTAATGAATTCATTTGTTTATTTTTGGTGAACTATCCCTATAACTCATGGAATTGAATGCATTGGATAGTGGGATATCATAGGAAGCCAATACATATATGTTGTCTTCAAAAATAGATCAAATGAAGGTTTAGCAGTAGACAGGATCATGAGGCAGGATTTTTCAGCTTTCAGATGCAGCCAGTGATTCCGAAGACCTTGGGGTGTTTAGTTAGGGTTGGAGTTAAACTCTGCGGGGCAGAAGCCCTCCAGGAGCAGGGATGGGCACTCCTGACCTTGACCATCCAGGAGCAGGATTGAACACCCGTGAATTATGGTGGACATCTGCTAAACTTCCGCTCTGGTGGGATTCTGGTTTTTCTGTGGTTAACCGTTTAGAGGTCAGAGGCCAGTGATCATTTATCCCGCAGGGTTCATACTGTACTTTCAGGTCTATTTATTCTCACAAGGCAGCTCATACTGTGATGATCAATTCGATGTTGCATAAAGGTCATTTGATCCTTTTTAAACAAACTGAAGACTCTGATTAATAATGCATTCATGCATTGATTCGGTCTGACCTTTACATTGCAGACCAGGTCAATTATCTTATGGAGATGGAAAGTGTTCTGAACGTTCTATTAACGTCCTAATAGTTGCATTTATCATAGTTACCGGCGTGGGGAGAATGAATCAGTAGCTTGAGGCGAGTTGTGCTAATATTTTACTCTTTGTTGACAGCTAACTGTTTACTCTGCCAGCAATGGCATGTAAGGAAGTGCTCAAGGGAGGGATAATTAAAACAGGGAGTCATGATCACCACCACTTTGCCTCTTTGTCCCCTGACGATGACAAGACAGGAAGAGCTGTCGAGAAAGCCATCGGCCGGAACTGCAGTAGATGTTTTACGGCAGTGAAATGGGAAGGAGTTAGAAGGCCAATTTTAAGTTCACAAAAACAACCAGTGTGCACTGTGTGAGTGGGTTTTATGCTTGCTTTCATTTCTTCTTTGTATTTCCAGTGTCCATCCATCCTTGATAATGTCCTTCCATCCATCCTTTATATTTTCCTTTCTTTCAATAGACCTATATTTACAGTGTCTTTTCATATAGTCTTTATAATTTTGTTTTTAATTTCACCCGGCATTCCTCACATCCTCCTGTCCTTTTCAGTGTTGTTCCTTACTTTCTTTCAATCCTTGTTTTCCTTCCTTCATGTATGTCCTTCCTACCTTTCAATGCCCATTTCCCCATCATTTCTTTCAGTGTCATTTTATTCTTTCCTTCCTGTCAATGTCCTTCCTTCCTTCCTTCCTTCCTTCCTTCCTTCCTTCCTTCCTTCCTTCCTTCCTTCCTTCCTTCCTTCCTTCCTTCCTTCCTTCCTTCCTTCCTTCCTTCCTTCCTTCCTTCCTTCCTTCCTTCCTTCCTTCCTTCCATGTCCTTCTGTCTTTTTAATGTCCTTGTTCTGACCCTATGTTCAATGTCCTTCCTTCCTTTTCTACATTCTTCGTTTCACCATTTATTTCAATGCCCTTCTTTCCTTCCATTCTTCATTTCAATGTCCCTTATTGCTTCCATCTTTTCAGGGTCTTTCCTTTATAATGTCTTTCCATTCTTTCAATAGCCTATCCATTGATCCTTAGTAATTGTTTAATTTCACCTTCCTTCCTTCCTTCCTTCCTTCCTTCCTTCCTTCCTTCCTTCCTTCCTTCCTTCCTTCCTTCCTTCCTTCCTTCCTTCCTTCCTTCCTTCCTTCCTTCCTTCCTTCCTTCCTTCCTTCCTTCCTTCCTTCCTTCCTTCCAATGTCCCTTCTTGCTTCCATCCTTTCAAGGTCTTTCCTTTATAATGTAATATCTTCCCTCCTTCCATCAGTATCTGTCCATCCATCTTTATTGTCAACCTTTCCATTCACCCTCCTTTCCTTTTAATGTATTTCTTTGTCTCTTTGTAGTCTTCAGAATGATGGCAATAATATGACTTCATTTTTGTATAATAGAGAGAGATTTTTTCATACTTTGGAATAAGCTCAAAACATTTCAACTCAAGTGCAGTATAAATGGTTTGCAGAGCTTTTGGAAAGAACTGCCGTAATAAGAGTGATTAAAAAGACTCTTTAAGTGCCAACTGATTTTACATCATATAAAAATGTAACAGTGATGAAACTTTAAGTTTCACACATTTCCATCATCCGGACTAGAAAGATTGCTTCCATAATATGTGTGCTTGACCTCAGAGCTGAGAGAGTATTGTCTTGCAGTATATTCTATCAAAAGATGCTCTCATAGACCATACGTAAACCCCACTCCACCTTCAGAGTATCTCATTTTATTCCCATCGGCATGACAAGAGGTTCTAATTTGAATCAGCTCAAACTAAACTAGACAGACCAAGATCCATATGATATCAGTTATTATGAAGCTGTCGGCCCTGCATTACAATATACCACAAAATCAGATATGGTTGTTATGTGCTGAACAACAGAATAATCTAAAAGCCATCCTTTAATTTTGGTGGTATCATAGTACAATCATGGTATCCATGATTTCAAATAATTACCATACTCATACGCTCATACTCATTTTAATTACATGGTGTCCTGATGCACTATGGCAACACTTTTACCACTATGTGACTTTTTTTGTAACACTTTAGCAAGAGGAACACATTACCAAATAACTGCGACTTTTGCTTCAATAAACTCCTAATTTACAGCGTATTAATAGTTAGTAAGGTAGTTTTTTGTAGCATTTAAGTTTAGGTATTGGATTAAGGGATAAAGAATAAGGTCATGCAGAATAAGGCATTAAAGGCACAATATGTAAGATTTTTGTAAGACTATAATGTAAAACATATATTATCCCAAAAGTTCCCAAGGATTTGTAAATTATTAAATTATGGTTTGTCCCTTCATTGTTGACAAAAAAATGACGTAATATTCTCAGTTTCTGCTTGAAGAAACACACATGTGCAAATGCAGAATCACACCGCTGTTGTGTCATTCAGTCATCATGGATCATAATTATCCATTGGAGAGTCAAGTCAAGTCAACTTTATTTTTATAGCGCTTTTATAATGATGATTGTTTCAAATTAGCTCTGGAGAAACCAGTGATGTTATCAGCTCATTTCAATTTGTAATATAGCGACAATGTGAGCAGATCAGCGATATGGTTAATATAGTTAATTTTGTAATTATTTTTATTTGGATGTATTGTATTTTGTTGAAAAATTTTAATGGAATTTAAATGTCCCCAACTGAGCAAGCCACGCCAAAGGTGACAGTGGCAAGGAACCAAAACTCCATCAGGGCATGATGGAGAAAAATAAACCTTGTGAGAAACCAGGCTCAGTTGGGGTGCCAGTTCTCCTCTGGCCTATTATCAAACAGTGTATGATTATTATTCTGGTCACCTTACAGGTCAGGTATCATACTAGATCGGAATATTCAAGAGTTTGATGTTTCGCACAAGAGACAGGTTTATTGAGAATAATGCGTTGATTAAACAATTTTTAAATAGGAATATTCAAAGGATCAGAGTCATCATGCCAGAGACGGGTTTATTTAGTATGACGTGTTGGTGAGGCGAATTCAGAGGAGACACTAATTGACACAGTCTCTGCAGACACTTCAGGGATGCATTGGTCATGTCTGGGCGCAGGTCCACCATCTGATCTGGATACGGCCCAGATCCGGCTGACTGCAGTGAACGTTGGATAAACAGAGGGACTAACATTAGCGTAGATGCCAGTCTTTTTATGATGTAACGAGTACATCAGGTGTTATGGGAAGTGTTCCCGGTTCCGGCTGACCTAGTTAATGCAGCCTAATTAATGCAGTCAATTGATTTGAATAATATAAGTTAAAAATGTTTTATGTGTATGTCATAGTAAAAAGGTGTGTTTGAGTCTAGATTTAAACTGACAGAGTGTGTCTGCTTCCTGAACAATGCTAGGAAGAAAAGGATCAACCACCTGCAATTGATTTTGATATTCTAGGTACTATCAACTGGCCAGAATTTTGAGACCGCAACAGACGTTATCGAGCATAATGTGTTAAGAGTTCGCTTAAGTACTGGGAAGCTAAACCATTTAGTGTGTTGTAAGAAATAAGCAGGATTTTAAAATGTATGCAATGTTTAACAGGGAGCCAGTGCAGTGTTGACAGAACCTGGTCTAATATGGTCATACTTCCTGGTTCTAGTAGGAACTCTAGCTGCTGCATTTTGGACTAGCTGGAGTTTGTTTATTAAGTGAGCAGGGCAACCACCCAGTAGAGCTTTACAATAATATAGTCTTACAATCATGAACACATGAACTAACTGTTCAGTAATTTGCATTGAAAGCATGTGACGTAATTTATATATAAAGATGGTAGAATGTAGTTTTACAGATGCTAGAAACGTGGCTTTCAAATGAGAGATTGTTATCAAAGAGCAGACCCAGGTTCCTCACTGACGACGAGGGCGTGACAGAGCAGCCATCGAGTGTTAGACAGTATTCTAGGTTACTACTTGTGGAGTGTTTTTGACAGCTATTGAAAAAATTCAGTTTATTCTGAATTAAGTTGAAGGGAATTACTAGTCATCCATTTGTTTTTTTTTGTTTTTTTTTTGTATATCAGCTATGCATTCCGTTAATCTTGTGAATAGGTACGTTTTGTCAGGGTGTGAAGAAATATAGAGCTGAGTTTCGTCAGCATAACAATGAAAACTAACGCCATGCTTCCTAATGATATCTCCCAGTGGTAGCATATACAGGGTGAAGAGCAACGGTCCTAACACTGAGCCTTGCGGTACTCCATACTGAACTTCGGGATCGGTGTGACATCGCTTCATTTACTGCTGATAACGGTCAGATAAGTATGTTTAAACCATGCCAATGCAATTCCACTAACACCAGCATCATTTTTTGAGTCTATTCAAAAGAATGTTTTGATCGACAGTATTGAATGCAGCATTAAGATCGAGTAACACTAATAGAGAGATACAACCACGTCCAGATGATAAGAGTAAATCATTTGTAACTCTGATGAGAGCAGTCTCAGTACTAAGATACAGTTTAAATCCTGACTGGAAATCCTCACAGACACCATTTATTTCAAAAAAAAAAAAAAAAAAAAAAAAAAAAAGAACATTTTGAAGACACTGCCTTTTCTAGTATTTTTGACAGAAACAGTAGATTTGAGATTGATCTGTAATTGACTAATTATGTAGGATCAAGTTGCATTTTTTAATAAGTGGTAAATAAATAAGGTATTAGCGCCATTGAGCTTCACCTTGGTATTGTTTTGAAAATGCGCCCTCTAGTGGTGAAAACTTACAGATTGTGCCTTTAATGTGTGCTTTATAAGTACTGATAAACAGCCATTATCCTAGTTATATGCTTGATAATAAGCAACTAACAGGTGTAGTTTCATTTTTGTTCTGGGGTGGGTACCTTGGGGTGTATTTTATATTATTTAATAATAATAATAATAATAATAATAATAATAATAATAATAATAATAATAATAATAATAACAATAACATAATAATAATAATAATAATAATAATAATAATAATAATAATAATAATAATAATAATAAAGGAATTGAATAATTAAAGGATTAAACAGGATTTAAGGGAATAAATGAATAAACAAGAATGTTAAAATCTAGTTCTAATTTTAAAATGTGCACAAATTGGCCTCCCATGGCCTCCCCCAAACTCCGCCTATGCTAGTACCTACATGTAAACTAAAGTATTACCTTTTTTTCTTTTCTTTTTTTCAGAGTGCCTAAAAATGCCTGGTTGGGCCTAAGCCAGATTAAAAAATGACGATCTTCAGTAGCATAGTCAGTAGAGCATAAGGCTTGTAAAATAACATTTTGACAATCAACCAGGGTTCGAATTCACCTTTTGCCGAGGTCTTCTCCCTTTTCCCATCACATCACATCGGAAAGGCATTTAATTTCAATACAAATTAAGAATTTTTTGCCTTACAAAATGTTTAATAATAAATGTTTTTATGGTTTAGAGGGAGGTGTAGGGAGGGCTTTTTATTGTCCCAATAAGGCGTCATCCTTTGAATAATTTTAATAAGTATAATATTTTTCACTCTATGTTATTATTGGATCCTGTTAATAATACAACACTACTGAGGTGCAAATAGTATGTCAAAATAAAGTATAAATAACATCTAATTACCATTTACACATGTTGCAAAGAACTGCTACTTTTACATGATGTAAATAGAATATATCTCTATTTTCACTTTCACCTGTTGTAAAAAGTATATATTGCTAATTGCACTTAGTGCATAGAGCTGCTGCTTTTTTTTCCTTTCTTTTTTTCTTTTTTTTATGGGATAAAATGTTTTGAACATTCTGCTTAAACATATTTTAGGTGTAAAATAAATAAAGGTAAATAATTATTCAAGGACATATTCTTCAATTATGGAATTGCATTTTATCTTGATTATATAATAATAATAAAGAAATAAATAAAGAATTAATAAATAAATAAATGCCATGGGTATTTATGACTGCTACGCAAATGATCATATATTATAACATGATTCATAACGGTAGTATCCACATTAATGATCAATTAAAGGTAGGATAGGTAAGAATTGGTTAAACAACTTTTTTCCAAATTTGTTTAAACTTTCTTTATATATCAATACATAATTAAAATGTAAGTAATTCAAAAAGAAAGTATAACAATTAAGTGTCTGTAGACCTCCCACTACTGTTTTAAAGACAGCTCATTATTTCCATTTACTCCACCTTCTCCCTTCTGGGCTCTTTCCAAAGCCATGCCCCCAAAACACATGAACACGCCTCACCGGCCAATCAGCAGGAAGACGCATTATTTACCTCCGAGCGGAGTGCATGTAGTTAAATCATGTCAGAATCACATGTAATTAAAAATCGAACTTTATCAGTATGAATATAAAATAAATAAGATGTCTTTTAGCACTCATTATCAAGCTAGAACACCGGTACTGGTAAAGTTTAAAATATATTTTTTTATATTTGATTTGGTAACGAGCTAGTTATATTTATAAGGCAAAGCTAAAAACGGGTAGCATCATGTTTTTCCAATAACATCAGTTATACTGTGATGAAGATGAATTTCGTGTAAGATACATAACATATACATATACATGCAATTTTTGCATGTAAGAGTTTCCATGATGAAAGCATTGTTGATTAGTAGCAGCTAAAGCTAACTTAGTTCTAAAAAAAAGTTCCTGGATGCGGTGTACTGGCTTTTACAATTCAACACAGCAGCGATCAACTTGAGCTAAGCATATTGAGTATTTATCATCTCTACTAATGGCTAAGGGTATAACAGTGTAACTTTATGCTAAGTAATGTTATGTTAGCTATGTTAGGCAGCTTCATGTGCTCTTGATACATGCTTCATGAAAACATTTACCAAAAAAATGTATAATCAAAATGAAAGATTACCTGTCCAGAAGAAATACAGCCAGCAAGGAGTAGCTTTTCAGGTCCCTCAGTTCTTGACATTGTTGGAAAGCCACGCAGATATTTACTCGCGTTTGATTTATTTGTTTATCCAAAGATTTTTTGTGCATTGCCTTTTCTTGTACTGTCTTCTTTTTTTTTGCATTGTTTGCCTTCGCTGACTGCAAAACCTGGCACTGTGAATTTTGAATGCTTTTGCTCTTCCTAGGGGTGCGCGCATGTGGGCAGATCCTGTAGCGAAAGCGGTGGCCACCATGTTAGCGAGAGAGAGTGACAGTCGCCCAAGCCAATCACTTGTTTCGTCCCGAATGAAAATAATGAGCGGTGTTTATTGCAGATTAAAATGTCTAGAGTCACTCGATTTTTATACTCTCCTTTTCAGAGTACTTACATTTTAATTGTGTATTGACATATAAAGAAAGTTTAAACAATTTTTTTAGTGTTTTAGATCATTTTTACCTACCCTACCTTTAAAGTAATGTTTATACCAGAAAAAATACAGTTTTCTATTTGATAAACACAACCCCCCCACCAATAACATATCAAGCTAAGTCAGCATTTAAGTAGTGATTTATCCATGGGATTGTAAACTAGCTGTAAAGTGACCGTGTGAGTGTCTTTATAAAACGTATAAAATACTCTGCAGACTGGAGCAGGTGGCGTTTGAAATCAGTGTTTTGTAAATGAAGTACAGAATGTAAGTACCACTTATTAAATGCAAGAGAGGCATTTTGTTGTTTGCTTCCTTTTTCTCAGCCTATATATCCCAGTTTGTGGTGATTCTACTGGTCAGAAAGCCTCTATCACTGCATTGTCAGCAGTTGGAATCATTCAGCATTGCTTTTGCTGAGGAACACTTCACATATTTTTGTTCCCCCCCGGATGTAAGTAATACAGTTATGTGGACTGCTGATACAGGCCTGGCTGCATTTGTTTTTATGGGTTATACGATACATTTCTTCTCACAGGTCAATGAAGAGAGAAAGTGGCAAAGAGAAAGAGAAAAATAAGCACAAAAAAAAAAATCACATAGCCAAGTGTCTCAACCCCTCTCACTGCATTTTAATGTCTCCTTTCACAAAGAAACTTGTGTGCTCCATCTACTGGTAAGGAGTAAACTTACAGTAGTGAAAACAGAGACAGAGATAGATAGATCATGTATGAGTGTAATGCATGTATGAATCATTTAAGAACAAATCATAAATGAATGTAATTGCTTTATAATTATTCCTTTTGTATTCTAGAAGAAGAAAAAGGCATTGCAGGGTGAGTAAATGATGAAAGAATATTTGTGTGTGTGTGTGTGTGTGTGTGTGTGTGTGTGTGCGTGCGTGCGTGCGTGCGTGTGTGTGTGATGCTTTACATCATAGAAAACAACAAGAGACCTTATTAAAGTCAAACACTGCCAGTGTTTCATCCTGTGTGTGATGAAAATTTAAAGATGATTCAGTGAGCAGACGTCACCAAAGCGTGCTTTACATCCCTGTGCAATTAATTTTTCGAGAGCATGATTTTTGAAAAACGTCAGAGCTTGCGTGTGCTGGTGAGATAAGAAAGGTAGGTTTTTAATGATAAATATGAATGTTTTTTAAAAATGCTCGTCTGTTTTCCTCTGTCATTTTCTATTTCTTTTTATATTTAATTAAGTACTGAGTAATTTAATTTACAACATGTAGGGTGGAATGGGGGAAAACGACCCCCTTAAGGACTGTGTAACTTTTCTCTGAAACAAAAGTTAAATGTGTCTAGAATAGTTATCCTAGTTTTCAGCGATAATGACATAAATTATAAACAAAGTATGAACAATATGTCCTGCGTTTTCATTTCACAAATAATTTATTCATACCAAGCACTCTCAGAATTTTTTTTACAGTGCAGGTACACTTTTGTTCCTTGGGGAACAAAATGTATAACTGTACATTTAAAGGTACACAACTGGTCCTTATGGTACAATTATACCATTGTTTTCCTCTACTTAGAGCAGGGGTAGGCAAGTTTGGTCCTAGAGAGTCGCTGCCCTGCTGAGTTTGGCTCCAACCCTGAAAGCTCTTATTGAGAATTAACAGAGGTTTAGATGTTAATGTTTTATTGAAAATGTTTGGTCACCATTATGGTGATCAGTATTCCCTTTAATTGAATAGTTTGACATGTTAAGTGAGTTTGTGGTTTGTTACAAGGTTAGTTCTTTGAACTGCAGAGGCACTTTCAACACTTTTTTCATAAACTGAATATGGAATGTGATCGGCCGAAATTTTCCTTTATAAAGATTAAATACGAATATTTGTCTTACACAAACGCATCAATTTACCCCAGAAGACTTTATTAACTGTGTGGCGCATGCTATTTGACAGACAGATGCATTTTTATGGACTTCAAAAACAGCAACAATCACTGCTTGGAAGAGCTGGGACTTTTACAATTTAACTTAGATTGTGTTGATCTTAAAGAAGAATGTCATATACATCTAGGATGACTTGAGGGTGAGTAAATCCTGGGCTAATTTTCATTTTTTTATCCCTTTAAAAAATACACATAATCCATTCATATCAAAAGAAGTCATAAACAACAATTGTCATAAAGAAACATGTTTGACTAAACTCATCACTGACTAAAAATGTTAATAAATAATATTCGCCAACAATAATTTCTTGCCACAGATCAGACGTTCTGAATTTTTACATTCATTCTAGGGGGAACAAAAATTAGACACAGACTGATATAAAAAAAATCAGTATGTGTATCAATGGTGATAATTAAGCTGCAATTCATGTTGAGAGCAATGAGTTTTATACTGTGGTGGCTTAGTAGGGTTAAAGCTAAACTCTGCAGCACATCAGCTCTCTAGAACCAAACTTGCTTAACCCTAACGTAGAGGTATAAAAATGTAAGGAGCCACCCCAGTGATGACCACTTGTACCAAAAAAGGGACAATTTTACAATTGTTTTTAATTTATTTATTTTTGAGAATGAGGGGGCATTTTTTATGTTTCAGCTCAAAATTATAAAGACATACCAACATAAATAAGAAAATGTATTAATGAACCATGCTGAAAATCAACTTTGTTTTTTTAGAAAAAAATTAAAACATACTGTGAGCTGATGCTGACTGTCTGGCTAACTATCTAGCTGATTCTAATGTGAAGTAATTTTTATTTTTTAAATATAGTCCAAATATTTTTCTTCAACCACGTAGTTAGAGTACATTTGATGGAAAAACAAAGAATGTGATGTTCAGAACATAACTACAGTATGATAGTGAGAAGCAATGGCACACAATTTAGCCCACAGACTATGTTTGAAAAAGACACTAAAAAAAATGTCTTTCTAAAAATATAATTACATTTTCCTAAAATAACAAATAATCCCAACAACAGGTCTTGCTCTTCACATATAACTGTGATGTTCTTCAAAACAACACTTACCCTCACTCTACCCTACTTAATTAGGGCTAGGTTTAATGTAATTGCATGCAACTATGCATCATTTACTGTTATTACTACAGTACCTACCCTATAATGTGTTAATATTGAAATGTACTGCTGTAATACACACAATTCGAATCCCTCTAGGTTAATCAGTTTATTTGTATTTGTATCCCTCTGCTGACTTTGTAATACGCTTAGACAATCATCACCAGGCATTTGACATTGATCGAACTTTGCGGCTGTGATTGTGATGATACCAGGTATTTTTCGGTATGTTCACGGAGTGTAAACAGAAAGAGGAAGCAACACCCTCCCGTCCCTGTGTGGAAAACAAATTGCCTTCTTTCCGGGGATTCTAGCAGAGTTTTGGAGCACTGAGCATGGATCAGAGCGCATAGAGGATGTGTAATGAGTTCCATGCTTGTGAAATCATAAACAGGATGGAGGCAGCCCGAAGCCCAGGAACGCTCTCAGCCACTGAACGGCGTCTTTTAAAGCTCCACCATTCCCCAGATGGATTGCATGCACGCCACACTAACTCTCTGCTTCGCTTGCCAGAGGTGTTTGTTGTTCAGTCTCTCTAACCCCCTTCAACCTTCCACCCTCTACACGCATACACCTTTCTCTTTTAACATATTGGAGCCAGATCAACATGTTTGATCTTCATCTCTGTGCTCACCTGAGCAGTGAGGGGAAAGAAATCTGAGAAAGTTCAGGCAACATTATGCTTTGGGATGTTTTAATTATATCATTATATTATTTAATTATTGTACTGTATATTAGGTAAATGTAAAATACAACAGTATAAATAGAAATAAAATATGCTTTTATATCTCTTTATGGCAACATTTTTATTTTTTTATTTTTTTACTTTCTCACATTTCAAAAAGAAAATTACATTGTTGAAAATAAAAGGGTTCCCTTTCAGTCACATGACCTTTTAAAACTCTTTTTAAATATTTCATATATTGTTTTATTAAGAAAATTTTAAACATATTTACAGCAATATTTTGTAAGTAAATTCAATACTTTTGTTTTCTGATATGCCATCAGAAAATGGAGAAAATATGAGCATGTAAATATTACTACAATGGAAAAAGAGCAGTGCACATTAGCTGTTGCAGATAATGAGGTAAAAAAAAAAAGTCTGAATGTTTTTTTTATTATTATTATTGGTTTTGGAAAGAACCTAATGATTCACAAAAAAAAAAAAAAAAAAAAAAGTTTTTTTTTTTTTAAGAAAATCTACTTTTAGAACATGAATGCAGGTCACACAGGGCCGTGATGTTGCAATATAAGCAAAAACATTACATGAAATAGTTGTATACACATAGACTTCAATTCTTAACACACAAACTTCACGCTGTCAGTCAAAAAGTAAACAGTAAAACAGGGCTGGGTCGAGATCCAAAGGAATGGGCTGAGATCGCCAGAAGTGTAAGTACCTGAAAACCATACTTGAGTAAAAGTATAGATTCCTTACAGCAAAAATGACTCCATTACAAGTTACAAGTCAATGTGTCGTCTGTCAATTGTGTCATTTCTGCGTTACCTTCGGTTTCTGGATTTATTCTGCAGAAACGCTGTACTCTTAGCAGTGTGAACAAGTGTCACAGCAGCCGCTGACCGAACGAGTCATAACGTCATAACATCATTTTAAGAGAGACATACTAGTGAAAATAAGAAGCCATTGATTTGTAAGATGAGAAATCATGTTTATTTTCTAAAATAAAATAAAAACTGAACATCTCAAGGTTGCAATAAATCAAGGTCGAAAGGTCAAAGTCTCAGTTAAGCTCAAGTGTACAAAAAAGCCATAAGCCATTAACCAATATCCTTAAAGTTCATGTCGATATATCGGATAAAAAAAATAATGTTAAGTTCTCACTCACTTGCAACGATATATAGAAAGCACAGAGCCATTAATTGGCTTCATTAATAGTTTTTTTTTTTTTTTTTTTTTTACTAAATTGTATTTTTTTAAAAGTAGAATATAATATTTATTTTATATATATATATATATATATATATATATATATATATATATATATATATATATATTAAAATAAAACGTGCTTAAAAGTGCACAACTTCCCTCATGCAACGGTATATAGCCTAGAAAGTGCAGAGTCATTAATTGGGTTAGAAAAATAACTAAATTTTATATATATATATATATATATATATATATATATATATATATATATATATATATATATATATATATATATATATATATATATATATATATATATATATTTATTTATTTATTTATTTATTTTAAGTAGAAAATTATATTTATCTAAAGAAATATATTAAATTAAAAATTGCTTAAAAGTACACAACTCTTCTTAATAGAAGGAAGCTTTTTCCCTCACATGCAACCTATTTAGAAAGCACTGTAGCAATTAGTTGGGTTCGTAAAGTAACAAAATTATATAAGTATAAAAAATATTTATGTAAAGAGATAAAGTAAAATAAAAATTGTTTAAAAGTGTACCCCTCTGCCAATATAGAAAGCGCAGATGCGTCATTAGTTGGATTAGAAAAATAACAAAATCATTTATTTATTTTTTAAAGTAGACAATAATATCTATGTAAAGAGATATATTAAAATAAAAAGTGCTTAAAAGTATACGACTCTTAAGTGGAAGGTAGCTTTTTTCCCCTTGTGTGCAACCAATAGCCTGTAGAAAGCTTAGTCAGGTTAGTAGGCTAAAATAACCACGTGCAACTCATATACAAATTTAGCGTGGAATAAACATTTTACATTTTTCAAATAGTCTCAATGGTGGATACCCATAGGCTACAGTAATTCTGACTGAAATTGCTTTGTCGCCTTTCTGCCTGTTGTTGTAAATGGTGATATGTTGATTGTTTTTTTTTTTGTTTTTTTAAATCAATGACTTCTTTCCACTGGAGGGCTGCTTTTATTCCCTACTAATTTAAAACAGTTTATTTAAAGCAATTATTTTCCAAACAGATGGAATTGGAAATACAGGCCTGCTCCTAATAAAAGCCTGCTTGAAATAAAAGCCGGCTCCCTTCTGCAGCTCAGGTAAATAAAGGCCCTGGTCTTTATTTGAGGAATTACAGGAGTCAAAGCCTTCTTGCACTGGATTTGCTGGTTTCAGCCTCATCACCGACTGCAGTCATGTCCTCATCTCATAAATCAAAAACTTGCGATTCAGCAATTACCCGCTAATGCACTCGCATTCATGTAAAGTAGCCCTGTTGACATATTTGGGTGAGTAAAGGCAAAATGCAACAAGATATAGTACCTTCAATGACCTTAGATGGCGATATCTCTTCTTTATAGCAGAAACAAACTGCTGCAGAAAAAGTCAGATGCCAAGCAAAATGTAATTTGTAATTGCGTAACTCAACACAAATGTATTGTAGTAAAAGGTGCATTTACTTGTTAAAAAAAAAAAAAAATTGTCAAGTAGAGAGTAAAAGTTGCAAATATCTTTGATACTCAGTACAACTACAAAGTAGCCAAAAAGATACTTAAAGGTCCCATGGCATGACATTTTTATTTTATGAGGTTTTTCAACATTAATATGAGTTTCCCTAGCCTAAATATTGTCCCTAAGTCGCTAGAAATTTTGATCAGTGTAAAACGAGTTCAGGCTGTCTTTCTCTGCCTTTGAGAAAATGAGAGCTCAGATGAGCTGATCTTGAATCCTCCTGTTATGACGTCATACCAGGAAAGGTTACCGCCCCTTCCTCTGCTTTGCCCGCCCAGAGAATTAGTAGAGAAAGGATTTAGTTTTATCAGTGGATGTCAGCAGCACAGGCTTTACCATACGGATTCAATAGTACCGCCACAAACAGTGAGTAACCGTGTTCATTAACGCCTGATCTGGGATCAGTGAGTTCTGATGTGTAGCTAATCATTCAAGTTCACACAGACTTTTTTTCTAAATTGTTTAAAACTGTCAGTCCCGCTGTTGGCCGTCTTGATGCATCCGTGAATCAAGCCAGTGACTAAAACCATCAACTTCACGTCATTTCTGTTTGTAGCATGAAACAAATATGTTATTTAAATGATTGAACTACAGAGAGCGATCAAAGAACACTTTTTATAATGTTCGGATTGGTCAATCACCCGTTGAATGACGCTGCTCATTATGCTCAACAGAAGCTCTTACTGCATTCATGTCCGTGTCGTGTTCGTTGTTAGCTGTGGTGAAATCATTTTGTGAAAGAAATAATGTTGCAAAGTTCACTCGTGTTTATTCAGAGCGTTCAGATACAAACAAAATAAACTTGTGCTCTCAAAAACTCAGTACAATAACACTTCCTCAGCAATCTTTCCCCAGCTCCCTTTCTGTCTCTCTCTCCACTGGCAGCGCTGCAGCTGCTCCAGCTCGTGCCTGACTAAACCACGCCCCCTCCGCATGTAATCTCATTTCAAATGCAAAGCTGTCAGCCAATCACAACAGTGGAATTCTTGAAACAGTGCATTCAGAGGGCTAATATCAGTATAGAAAAATTGATTTTATTTCTAAATTATGACATTTTTTTGATGTAAAAACCATACTAACAATATAAGTACACCCCTGGAAACATTATAAAATAATAAAACAACCCATGCCATGGGACCTTTAAGTACAATAACTAATTATATTTACTTAAATGCTTTATTCCACTGGAGACCAGTGGTCCGAGGAGCTCCGGAATGATAAAAGAAGCAGTGATGACAGAGGGCTTTATGTTGTGTTTTATTTGCGGCCGTCGTCTTTGAGGAGCTTGGCATCCTCGCTGCCGTCCGCCTGGGTTGTGGAGGGGTGGCTGCTGTCCGAGGGGGATTAAAGGAGTCGCCACTGTTTGCCTGAGGTTGGAGCCTTGAAGAGGAGAAGCAGGGAATGGGGGACTCTCTGCTGCTGCTGTCCACCAGGCATCAGAGGAGTCAGAGGGCCATCCAATGAGTGGTACTCAGCGCCACCACCAGGCATTATGGAGGAGTTCACCGAGCTAGTGGAGGACTAGATGGCAGTGTGTTTTGGGGAATGGACCACAATTTTTTTTGTTCCTCTCTCCCCCCTCTTGCCTCTGTCATTTTTTCTCTCACCACTTCTGTCCTTACCCCCAGGTACTGTGGCAGTAGAGCCCTGGAGAGGAGGGGAAAAGTACCCTGGCCTGCGAGGCGGGATTTGGGGTATGTGGCAAGCAGGTAAAGACCCATGGGAACAGAGCATGCCGAGTTCCAGTGTAAAAAAGATATATTAACTTTTCCATACAACACATAACCAACACAGATGTTTCAGAGAATATTCACATTTCTTACATCTGTAACTCAAGATTTCAATATGATGTATAAAATGTAATTGCTTTTTATAGTGCAGGTTGATCGCCATCTTCTCTAGTTGCTATGTGTCTTTGTGTGTAAGACTAAGGAAACGGTAGTAAAGAACTTCAAAAGCACTTTTATTTTCATTTCTCCTTGTAGAAGAGTGAAAGAAAAATGAGAGCAACTCAAAGCCATGGGGAGACATAAAATAATGCAGGGCAATTTGTCATCCAGGAAAGCCAAGGCCAACCTCACTGTGGCTTGGAGAATGATATTAACACGGTAATTAGCAGCAACATGTGTGCTGTGTTTCCTAATAGAGTCTGCCTAATCTTGTTATTAGTCATTCAATTAATGACAAACCAATGATGCAGGTTTTCACATAGGGGCCTGAGATGTGTTTCTCAGAGGCCTCTGAACGGTACAGTTATAATCACCTCTCTCTCGAGCCTGAGCCGGTTAACTCAAAGATCCTCCCAGTTAGATGCCACAAATAGAAGATTGTATTAGGCAGGGACGGAAAAAAGAAATGCACTACAACCGTTCAATTTTTTTTTATTTAATTTTTTTATTGTGCTCAGTAAATGTTACTTGTTTCTGAATTGTTGATACCTCAAAAGTGCAAGAACTTAAATCATGCCCCATTAAGACTCTAAAATAAGAATACCAATCCCTATGAATTCCCCCCCTGGGATCTGTAGTGGTAAAGCGTTGCGAGTGTTGTACTTGCAACAATTTCCCATAAAGCATTTCCTGCTCATGTATTTAAATCCATTGTATGTAACACGTCTGATAAAGTCTTATAGGTTAATTTGTATTTTAAAATATATGTGTAGGCAGGAAGACAACATAACACAGAGCATTGTTTGTCACTGATTATCACTAGCTGTGCACATTATTACTAGTTTATTATCAGAAAACTTATGTATGTCAGAATACACAGTGCATTACAGTTTGTTGAGTATAGGGCTGCATAGCTGCAGACCAGTCCACTGCCGAAAGCGCCAACAGTGACACAGGAGCATCATAACTGGACCACGGAGGCATGGAAGTAGGTGGCCTTGTCTGATGAATCACGTTTTCTTTTACATCACATGGATGGCTGGGTGTGTCGATTACCTGGGGAACACATGGCACCAGGATTCAATATGAGAAGAAGGCAAGCCGGCGGAGGTGTGATGCTTTTTGGCAATGTTCTGCTGGGAAACATTGGGCCCTGCAATCCATGTGGATATTACTTTGTCAACTACCACCCACCGAAGCGCTGTTGCACATCATGTACACCCTTTCTTGGAAACAGTATTCCCTGGTGGCTGTGGCCTCTTTCAGCAGAATAATGCTCCTGCCACAAAGCAAAAATGGTTCAGGAATGGTTTGAGGAGAACAACAACAAGCTTGAGGTGCTGACTTGACCTCCATATTCCCCAGATCTCAAACCAATCGAGCATCTGTAGGATGTGCTGAACAAACAAGTACAATTCATGGATGCCCCACGTCAAAATGATAGAAAAAATAGTCGCTGCGCCAGGCATATGGGCCAAAAGTGTTGTAACTAGTATCTTAAAGGGATACTTCACCGCTTTTTCATATTAAACTATGTTATTCACTAAACTAAAACGAGTTGATACATCCTTCTCTCATCTGAGTATGTAAACTCTGAGGCGCGGTGACATTCAGATAACATTTAGCTTAGCCCACTAAGCCCAGTCCATTCACTATGGTACCAAATAAAGATCAAATAAAGTTAGAAGCGATCAAACACCTCCACGTTTTCCCTCATGAAGTTCACGAATAGTTGAACGATCAAGTATGGTGACACAAAATAAAACGTGACGCTTTTCTAAGCAGATTAAAAAAGAGTACTATAATGTATGGCGGAATAGCACTTCTGAGAGTGCTTCGACTCGGCGCAGTAAAAAGTCCCGGCTGAAACATCCTCCACCCCCCCACCCCCCCATTGACAGAAATGAGAGAGTGAGGGAATAGTTATAGTTAAAGGAATGACAGTTTAATATGAAAAAGTGTCATGGGTGTGTTTTGGGTGAAATGTGCAATAAACCAATCAGAGTCTCATCTCCCATTTCCTTTAAAAGATGCTTACACCATGACAGATTTTCTATTTACATGGAGAAATTTGTAAGGGGAAAGACTGAATGCTTCTCCAGAGAGGAATTTCTTTTATGTTTTATATTTTAAAATGTTTGTGTGCTGCTGCACATCCCTGTTACACACACTCGGCTATAGTATACACTCTGCAGTGTGCACCCACCTATAGGCATATATTACTAATCTGTCCTTTAAATGACACAAAAAAAAAACTGTGTTATAGACCTGGATTTTGTTGGTCAATGGTGCAGTCGTTTTCTGTTTCTCAAAACAGCAACACACCAACAATGTGCCTGAACTCACTGCAATAAATTGCTCTTCTTACTTAGTATTTTTGTCTTGTTTGAAGTCTAAAAATAAAAATAAAAATAAAAATCTTAAATCAAGATGCATTTACTAGATATGTAAAATGACACAACAATTATTGTTTTCTTATGAAAATGAAGTTTTTGCTTAAAGGGGGGGTGAAATGCTGTTTCATGCATACTGATCTTTTTACACTGTTAAAGACTTGGAATCCCATACTAAACATAGACAAAGTTTCAAAAGTTAAGGTGGACGTTTGATGGGAGTATTTCTTTGTCAAAAATACTACTTCCGGTTAGTCATAAGTTTCGGCAAGTTTTTTTCGATCATGGGTCCACTTGACGTAAAAATTTCGGAATTTCCTTGTATGGGCCGTACGGACAATTCTACCGGAAGAGCGTGAGAGAGAGAGCGAAAGCAACAGGCTACGCCCATCAAAGCGCTGGCTCGTAGGCTGCGCTGCACAGGTGATGTGACTTCAAGAAATTAACAATGTCACCAAAAAAGTGCGTTTTTGGTTGCCAGACCAAGACAGTCCTGTACAGATTGCCAAAAAACCCCGCGGTAAGGCAACAGTGGATGTAATTTGCTTTTCCAGATCAGCAACTGAGTTCCGCAAAGGTTTATGTCTGTTCACTGCATTTCGGTGCCGACTGTTTCATAAACAAGACCCAGCTCGACGCCGGATTTTCCGATCGCCTAATGCTGAAGGATGGAGCAGTCCCAACGATAAAGGTCCCAACGTTAGAACCGCAGGCTGTGAGTAAGAGTGCTTCAAATGTCTGTGTTTTTGCCAATGCTCATCAAGTAGCCCAAACATGAGCACGTATAGTTAATTGATCAATGGAGCATGCGATGTGTAGTGCGTGTACATTTGTTTAGCTGGCCACTATATGTGTAACTTTATGTTTGTGTATTGTAAAAGCACTCCAAACAACAATACACAAAGAGTGGGGAAATATGTTGAACTAAATAAGCACGCTTCTTCATTCAAATGCGCTACTATTCCATGTCTTTCTATGTAAACACTAACTTAGCCTGCCGTGCAAAACCAGTCCGCTTACTAACGTTACAATTGTCTACACAAACCACGCGTAAACACACACACACACACACACACGTGCACAACTGCACTTCCCACATTTACACCTTCAAAGACAAAAATACGACGATATAATTCAAGTATAAATATGTAAATAACACAAGTCGCTAAGCATATTATATAGTTAGTGTATAACTTGTACCACATAGAGACGTCCTGCTCTAGTCGTTTCTGCTGCTGCTCCTGTTCAACTGCAGCCTCTGGGTCTGATTCCGGATCATAGATGTATGGCTGTATCTGATTAAAAGCCATATTTTAATTTTGAATAAAGTTTTTTCCCCCTGTTAGGGATGACACAGCTTTACGACGCACTCGACTCAACACAACAGCGGCGCGCACACGTCATTATTTAGCTCCGCTCACACGACACGCCCCCACCTGCTCGGCCTTTTTCGGAAAGACTCGGAACAGCGCATCTTTCGTATATAATTATAAAAAAAATAAAGACTTTTCGGAGATATGCAGGATGCAATGCTACTCTATAGGTACTCAAGATTGACATGACACTGACTGAAACTGAGTGTTTCACCCCCCCCCTTTAAAACAAGCTACATGTTCTGCCAATGGGGTGAGAAAAATAAACTTGTTTATTGTTTCTGTCCCAAAAAGAAATATGATTATTTTTCCTACACCACTGGCATATAATTTATCCAGTTTTAAGCAAAACCTCACTTCTCTTAGAATTATTTTATTTTTTTCCCAGAAAACAAGAAAAAATATTAGGGCTGTCAAAATGTACATGCAAATAATGGGTTAATAACACATTAATAATACATTAACACAAATTCATTTTAATGGCACAACTTTTATGAACGCGTGATTAACGCATCATAATTTATGAACACGCATTTTCTGTTTGATCCATGGCCCATAGTTGGAGAAATTGAGATCAGCCATTGACATAAAGGATGCAGCAGCAAACATTAATAGGTAAAGAAAAGGGTTAGCAATAACATTAATATTCTGAAACAAGTGCAGTTACAGCCTACATAAGCTACCAATTTTTGTTGTTGTTGTTGTTTATTTTAATTAAACTCCAGGTCGAAAGAAAATTGTTTTTACACTGAGCACATTCTCTTCAGTCCGAGAATGATGTGCTAAAACACTGCAATCTCACCCTCGCTCATATCCGAAGTAAATGATTAAAACCATCACCACTTACAGTACATGTGTTTTATTGACCTAAATACATTACAATCGGCTAAAAAAAGGCGCAGGTTACTTTTCTGAACAAGAGCGCTCCCGAGTAAATGTGAGCAACAGAAAACAGAAAATAATCCGCATACATGGGAGTGCTCGAGGCACAGTGCACACATACAAAAACACACACACACACACACACACACACACACACACACACACACACACACACACACACACACACACACACACACACACACACACACACACACAATATTGGCAGTTCAATAGGGAACGTGCATCTCTTAAAGGGGACACATTATATTCGTCCTCCATGTATGGTGTGGTGCTGGTGCGCTCCCAGGTCCACATGACAGCTTTCACATTACCAATTTTTCATACGAACTGTGCCCTGTTCTGAACTAAACCACCAGTGTAAAAACACTTCATGCATAGTCTTAAAACGAGAGAAATAAATGCTTATTCTGATTTTTTTTAAGATTAGGATTAAGAGACACGAACAAGTTCTTTGAAAGACATCTATGAGCTTTGATACACATCTAGTCTTCATGCTTTGTTGAGTTTAGTTTCACTAATAATAAACGGACATTTGCATAAAGCATGCATATTTGTCCATACTCATGTAAAATATTAAAAACTGAAAACGATTAATTTAAGGTACATTTACACCTGAGTTAACTCATTACAATCATGTGATTAATCACTATTAAATATTTGAATCAATCAGCCCTAAAAAATATCGTATGTCATTTTACTTATGTAGTAAATTCATCTTGATTTAAGTTTTTTTTAGATATTTGGACTGGAAACCAGAGGAAAAAAAAACTAAATAAGAAAAGCATTTTTTGCAGTGCTCGTTTTCAGACCATGGGTGAATAGATGGCCGCGAGTGCATTTGCTATTTAAACAATGTGACACTGGATGTAAAAATGATAACTGCGTCAGGCTGAAACTAGCAAGAGACACTTGAGCCCCTTTCACACTGCGATTCTGGCAAATACACGGATAATGCGACCCGGCATTTGTTCCCGGGTCGCTAGATTTGGTCCATTCATACTGCCAGCGAAATACCGTAATATGTGCGCTTTCACACACAACCCGTAATGGTCCCAGGTCGAGTTGACACGTGACATCCTGATGTGACGTATAACGGCGAGCGATCTCAGCTTCAGCGCGGATAGTAAGGAGCTCCGTGGTCTCGACTTGTGTCCAGTTTGCACACATTTCTGCTTGTTTAATTTTAGTTTCTTTTGTATATGGACACTCTCTGCGTTTAAAACACCGACTAGCTCTTCTGGCACTGCAGGGTTGTATTATTGAAAAAACAAGCTCTAGGAGTCGCACGATAACTACGCACACGTTGCGGCATTAGTTTCGGCTTTTGTTCACACAGCGCTCGTCCCGGGTCGAATACCACAATATTACTAGGTCCCCGACCTGGGTCAAATTCGGTAATCAATGCCGGGACGTGGTTGCTTTCACACAGAAGGCGACCCGGCAATGTTCCGGGAATATTGCGGGTCCGACGTGCAGTGTGAAAGGGGCTTTGGTATCGCATTGCACCGGGTCTATGATATTTGTGTGGTCTTATGGAATAGCGTCACTAACAATTTGTTAGTCTAGATCATCTATTCGCATTTTGTCTGTCTGGTAGAATTAGGTCTGAATAACCCAAAGTACAAATGAGATTTTAGGGCCACTGCAAAAGGTATAATTTTCACTTTTTCAGAACTTTAGTTTCCCCTCATACTATAAAATTGCCTTTGGAGACTTGGAATATAGTGCACACGTAACATGGACTATGCGTTTATGTACTTAAGTCTTTTCTTGAGGTTTACAGCACCTGGCCATTGTCTGCTTTTTTGTTCAGAAAAGAGCAGTACAAACATTCCGTACAAGTCTCCTTTTGTGTTCCTCGAAAAGTGAAAAAGAAATAAAAAATCATACAGGTTTGGAGTGACATGAGGGTGACAGAATTTCTACTGTTCACCCAAAACAATGACAACTTTATTCACCAGCTAGAGCAGCAGCTGTCTTTTTGTAGTGTTACCTGAATCCCAACTGTCTCGTCATGTTCTGACAAGCAGACTAAAAGTGAATTCCTCTCTCTCTCTCTCTCTCTCTCTCTCTCTCTCTCTCTCTCTCTCTCTCTCTCTCTCTCTCTCTCTCTCTCTCTCTCTCTCTCTCTCTTTCCTTTGTTAGTTTTTTTTAAATTAATAATATAATTATTTGAGCTAAAACAGGGCAATTAATGAAACTTCAGACAGAATTAAAAAAAAAAAAATCTTTTTGCTGATTATATTTTAATCATGGTTTAATTATTTCTGTTTTGCCTTAATTGGTCTCATTTTAAGAACTACTCTGCTTTGCTAGTGTAAATTGAGTCACATGTATTCCTTCTGCTCATGAAATGTTTCTCAGTTGTCAAACAAGCAGTCCAATCCAGTGTGTTCGCATTAGACACCGGTGTTTTGCCAACACATTCTCACTCCCAACTCATCACTTACAGACAGGGGTGATAAGTAATCAAGTAAAAATACTTTGATACTTTACTTAAGTATTTTTTTCGGGGATCTGTACTTTACTTGAGTATATTTTATTTGCATCTACTTTTACTCTTACTTCACTACAATATTAAAGGCAAAGTTTACTTTTTACTCCAATACATTTCCCCATGCCCGCTCCAAGTATTAAGTATTTATTACACTTGATCTCCAAACCGGTCTGGTCGGTCATGGATGATCCAGTCGGGTATAGACTTGGAAAAGCTGACAAGTCAGGTTTGCAACACTAACGTTAGCTCAGTGTTTCCCCAACTTTTTTATTTTGCGGCACACAATTTACTATAAAAACATCGGTAACATTTTACAATACAGGTGCACTATTATAATTCATGCCTAACTAATGCACAGATAATCATGAGTTAATGTATTACTAATGAAGAACTAAACCATTTATTAATGATTACTGCACCAGCAACTAATGAACATTCTATATGATTAATAGATTAAGTAATAAATGAATTTCTATTAATTAAATATAACATCATTAATTCCCTAATAACATATTACATGAACTAATAATGTAAATTCATGTAGGCTATTCAAAGCCATGCATTCCGACTCTCAGTTGTCTGTTTAATTAATCATTAATCATAACAATTGGCAAAATTATAGTATGACTTTACTTGTTGAGGCACATGACTATTAACTAATTGTTACGTAATATGTCATTGTGGTTATGGCTTTTGAATTAATTTTGAATTAGTTAATAGTATCTTGCTCCTCATCTGTTTTATGGAGCTAATGTTATGGAACATGTTTATTTTAAGTTTAACCCCTATACTGCGTTAAGGTGCTTCATTGTCTCTTATTAATTGCAAATCTAACAAATTCTTAATTGCAGTATCTAATCTTATTATTTGTTCAATTAAAGCATTGCATATCAGTCCCAAAAGATTTTATCTGCTTAATTATTGATATTTACAGTTAATTTGAATATTTACTTTTTACTTTCGGTACTTGAGTACGTTTTAAATCTGATACTTTTGTACTTTTACTCAAGTGATGTTTGAATGGAGGACTTTCTACTTTTACTGGAGTATTTTTTTATTTAGGTATATATACTTTCACTCGAGTATAAATTTTGAGTACTTTTACCACCTCTGCTTACAGACGCTTGGTCAGGACCCCTTGCACTGGGTAGTCCACTTTTTTTGGTGTCAAAAATCCAAGCATTGTCAAGCACCTTGCACATCACTCACAACTAATTAAATTAAATAAGTTATTTTCAATCAAATATTAACAAAAGTTAATTGTACTCATTCAAAGTTCATTGTACTGTTCATTGTTATTGGACTGTTCCATAATAATTATTTGACATTTTTGTTTGGTTGCAATTATTTCAAGAAACATATATTGGAAATAAGGCTTAAGAAAACTTCCCGATGCCTGAGGGCAACGCTATGCAGTAGAGGGTTAACTTGAAAAAAAATATATTGTAACTGCTTACCTCAGATATTTTGGGTTCTAACAACTTATTATGATTTACAATGCTATTACGACACGTAAGGAAACCACTTCTTGACAATATAAATTATGAAACAGGCAGTTCAATCTCCACATTTAAAAATGTATCAATCCAAACATTGTATATATTTATGATATAAAGGATTTGAAAATAATTGTTAATTATTTAGCTGTAAATCCACTTTGCATGCATGCACTTCCAAAGGACGAGGACTCTAACTTGAATTGATTCAGTAGGTGATGTTTTCTTGGTCTTGGGTCATGCTTTTGCATCATGTTGCTTTGTGTTTTGGATTATTGTGTTTCAACCCTGCATTTAGAATGAATCTATTCTCTCCAAGACTTTGATCGTTACCTCTGTTAGTCCTAAACAGATATTCCCCACATCACTTCTTGCATGCAGCCCTCAAAGCTTCAGGCCCCAAACTCAAACAGTGCTAGCTGAGTTTTCACAGCCAGCCAAAGACATGCTCACAAAAACATCCTAGAACACCCAATGTCACCCAGAGCTATACAGTTATAAAAGTCACTTTTCATCGACATTTCCCTGCCTGTTGTGTTCTTCCAACATGTTGCAAAACCATTTACACACTCTGGCATTTTCCCATTTTCCCTCAGTTTTTTCATGTTTTATTTTATTATTATATATATATTTTTAAATATGTACTGCGCTGTGTGAATAGAAGACTTTGGGTTGTAGGGGGCTTTTTTCAAGCTGACAATGACATTGAAATAGTGGAAGTGAAAAAATCCTGGCTTAAGGAAAACTGTCAGTGCTGCAGTGTTGCACGTTTACCTGCAGGCACCGTATTTTCCTGTCTGTTCCTCTCAAATTGATCCATGGTCTAAAGATGGCACTTTAGAGGCTGTTGGGATTTTGGAGGTTTATAAATACATCCGTAAACAGTAGGAAGAGGGAAATCAGCAGGAAGCTGAGCTGTGTGTCTAAAGTCACTTTAAGGCAGGTCCATTCACTCTGTGGCCATCTTGGTAATGCCTCCGGGCAGCTATTTTCTATAGGTAATACAGCTCCTATCTACTTGAAGGTTAGAAATTTTGCTTGTCAAGATCAGGGGTGATACTTTAGGCGTTTTAACTACTTGAGCAAGAGGGAACAACAAAACAAATGATGACGTCTAGATGACTGGGCAAGAGCATCTCCAAAACAGCTCTTGTAGAATGTCTCAGTGGTTAGTTTCTATCAGCAGTGGTCCAAATAAAGGACCGACGAGTAAAGGCTAGTCCGATCAAACAGACGAGCTACTGTAGCTCAAATTGCTCAAGAGGTTAAAGCTGGTTCTAATAGAAAGGTGTTAGAATACACAGTGCATCACAGTTTGTTGTGTATGGGGCTGCATAGCTGTAGACCAGTCAGGATCCACCGTGGAGAAACGCCAACAGTAGGCATATGAGCATCATACCTGGACCACGGAGCAATGGAATAGGGTGGCCTGTTCTGATGAATCACATTTACTTTTACATCATGTGGATGGCCGGGTGCGCGTGTGTGCGTCGCTTACCTGGGGAACACATGGCACCAGGATGCACTATGGGAAGAAAGCAAGCCGGCAGAGGCAGTGATATTTTGGGGAATGTTCTGCTTGGGTCCTGTCTAGAGCCCTGCACGGGCCTCAAATCTAGGCCCTAGCCCGACCGTGGCCCGAGACGCTGAGGCCCTAGCCCGGCCCGTACCCGACAGATATACGGAAACAGAGTATTAGTATGGTGTTTCTAATAATCCTTTAGGTGAGTGTATATTAGGCATGATAAAATAAAATGTAAAATCGAGGGTAACATGGGTATGATGTCATTGACTGGCAATGCAAGTACACCCGTGTCCTGGTTAAAATTGCTTATTTCTCTGAAGTGAAATAGCACTGTGCATGGGTACAGGAATTATAACAGACAGGCCAGTATGTCTCTTAATTTAGTTTGGCATTTGTATAAATAGACTGTGGCAAGCAGCGAGGCGAGGGACCATGAGAGCGGGCCGGTGGCGAGTGTTAATAAGCGCCAGCTGTGCGCCACACCGGACTCGTCTCACGGTGGAGTGATGGGAGCATAAAAGGAGGCGCGACCACAGTGGAAGACGAGAGAGGACCAGGCCTGGACTTTACCTTGAGTTTTGTTCATGTTTTATTATGTGTGTCCAAGTAACGACTGCCCGTGTTACTTTTGTTTTGTTTGTTTATTTTGAATTAAAGTTGCTGAATGTTCGGCGGTTCCCGCCTCCTTCCTTCCCATCTACGAACTTTGTTACATAGACAAAGGTATTTGTGTGGTAAAATGTCATGTGGTGCAACCAACAGGTAATGCATCTATGACTTAAGTGAATTGTGGAACTCTAATGCCTACTTCCTCCTTATTAGGCATCACAATTCCTCTCATATATTTAATTGTTTAAGAGTTGTCCATCTCCTCCCCTTCTTTTGTTGTATTTGTTAAAAAGCGGGATGGAATGTCTGGTCTAAATTAAACATTTAATGTGTTTGCTCTAGAGAGTTATCTGAATCTAAATCACAAATGCATGCAAGAAATTAAAGCAATTGGATCCTTTTGATGAAGTCCAATTTGTATTTCTTTAAATGCTGGTGGTTCGGGTTGCACTGAATCAAAGGCTGAATGCATTTAGCTTCTAGCAATGGAACGTCAGGGAAAACATAATTTCCCTTGTAATTTTCTTAGCAGGGAATAGTTACACTGAGATGCTCAAACAGTAGGTAGCTGCTGTTTTCCAACTGTCTGTGAAGGCAAGGGATTAAAAGAAAAAAAGGAAAAAAAAAACTTGCTACGTATCCCTCCACTCTGCATGTGGGTGTAGGGATGTAGTTCTTGAGACTCATTGCTTAACACTACCTGACAACTCGGTTGACATCTCAAAGAGTTCCTTAATATATTCTTAAACCTTTTGGCATATCTTTCCTGCCCCAAATCTCATGAATAAAGCATGGGGCCCAGTCAGCAAGTGAGCAGTAGGAGAGGCGGCCAGCCTCCATCCATCACTGTCTCTCTGCCTGGCTGGCAAGCCGGCCACAACAGCTCCCCCAATAACCACCCCCTCCTTTTCCCTGTCAGTAAACAGGTAGGAGAACTGCAAGAGCAGGTGGAGGAGAGAGGGAGGTTGCAGGCATTTAGCAAGCCATGAATCTTCAGAAGTCAGTCCTGCCTGACCTGGCAAGGCTTGCTGTTGGTATGTGTAAAGTAGCTCTTTACTTAAAGAATCTGAAAGCGCTACTGTAGCTGTCTTTTGACAGGACAATCTGACATTTTTACTTTATAGAGACGTGCAAGGATTTATATTGTCGTTTCAACCAATGCATTGACTCTGGCCAGCAATATATTATTTTTATATATTATATAGCCAAAAAATAACACTAGTTAGAAAGGAAAAAGCTGTTTGACCATCATGCAAAATGACTGTTAAATATTTAGTCAGTGATACCATAATAATATACCAGTGTACCAAATTATAGCACATAAATACCCCAACACAAGCATACTTATTGTGAATTTAAGCAGTCACTTTTATCTTATTAAACACATTAATTTTCTTATAATTTGCTTTAACCAAAGCAACCAATCAGATTGAAGGAGTATTCTCACAATAGCAGTTGCTTCAATGCATTTAGGGGTGTGGTCCTGGTCAAGACAATATCCTGAACTCCGAATGTCAGAATGGGAAAGAAAGGTGATTTAAGCAATTTTGAGCGTGGCATTGTTGTTGGTGCCAGACGGGCCGGTCGGAGTATTTCACAATCTGCTAAATTACTGGGACTTTCACGCACAACTATTTCTAGGGTTAACAAAGAACGGTGTGAAAAGGGAAAAACATCCAGTATACGGCTGTCCTGTGGGCGAAAATGCCTTGCTGATAGAAGAGCAACTTTGACTGAAATAAACACTCGTTACAACCGAGGTATGCAACCGTGGTATGCAGCAAAGCATTTGTGAAGCCACAACATGCACAACCTTGAGGCGGATGGGTACAACAGCAGAAGACCTCACCAGGTACCACTGATCTCAACTACAAATAGGAAAAAGAGGCTACAATTTGCACGAGTTCACCAAAATTGGACAGCTGAAGACTGGAAAAATGTTGCCTGGTCTGATGAGTCTCGATTTCTGACACATTCAGATGGTAGAGTCAGAATTTGGCGTAAACAGAATGAGAACATTCATCCATCATGCCTTGTTACCACTGTGCAGGCTGGTGGTGGTGGTGTAATGGTGTGGGGGATGTTTTCTTGGCACACTTTAGGCCCCTTAGTGCCAACTGGGCATCGTTTAAATGCCACGGCTTACCTGAGCATTGTTTCTGACCATGTCTATCCCTTTATGCCCACCATGTACCCATCCACTGATGGCTACTTCCATAATGCACCATGTCATAAAGCTTGAATCATTTCAAATTGGTTTCTTGAATATGACAATGAGTTCACTATACTAAAATGGCCCCCACAGTCACCAGATCTCAACCCAATAGAGCATTTCTGGGATGTGGTGGAACGGGAGCTTCATGCCCTGGATGTGCTGCAAATCTCAATCAACTGCAAGATGCTATCCTATAAAACTATATATATATATATATATATATATATATATATATATATATATATATATATATATATATATATATATATATATATATATATATATATATATATATATATATATATATATGCTATAAAACATTACTAAAGAACCTTTACAGAATTAATCAATGTGTACAGTATGTGTACAGAGCAACAACAACAAGATTGTTTTCATTTTATACATTTTTATGTAAAATTGACATTTAAATGTAGACCTCTCAAGCTGCGATACCAAAAAGAACCACATGGAGACGCCAAAAAAACTCCTAAATCAACCTCTTTAACTGCAAACACCTACGATTACTAAACACAACAATGTTGCTCCCTCCGCTGCACGCATGCTCAGTATATCATCGGCTCTGCTGTTTGTGCTCCTTCATCATGAGTTCTCTCTTAACAGTAGGTTAAAAGGTTAGTTCAACTAAAAAATGAAATTTATGTCATTAATTACTAGGGTTGGGAATCATGAGAAATTTTCTGGTTCCGGTTCCGGTTTCGATTCCGCCTAACGATTCCGGTTCCGATTCCGGTTCCATTAAAATTATTAAACAAATAGTGGTAAAGGAAAAAGGCACAATACGCAACTTTAAACAATCCTTTTTGTGTTTATTACTTGCTCTCAAATGAATTTACAGGTTGGCAATGTCAAAAAAAAGTCCTGTACTATACATATATTACAGGATTAATCGAGCCATATGGAATTTATGGAAATTATAATAAACAATATTCAAATTAACACCTCTGAAATTGTCTTATTACATTTTCTCTCTCTGTTTTAGGGATGTTAACCGATGATTGTTTGACCGATGGTTGACCGTATCAACGTTAACTGATCAAAGTTGTCTCTAAATTAGGCTATTATAGACAGTGGACTAAACGCTACTACAGTTAGCCGTCTCATTCCAAAATATTTTTGTGTGAAGTGAACAAATCCCTCACACTCAATTTTTCATAACTCGCCTGTTTGTACTTAATAAACCAATAAAAACATTTGGCGCGAGGTCGCAGCGTTTGCGCGCTCACAAGGTTTGCAAAAAGTAAACAGGCTAAAACACTCGAGGTTAGAGCCAGGGCAGATGACAGTATGAAGCGTGCATTCCGCATAAGATGGGCTTACATTTGGAAATATATTACATCTACATTTCAGTGGTAACACATAAGGTGTTTATAAGAGCCATTATTTGAATAATACAATTTAATATTAAAGCTAGAAATGCATGAATATACGATTTTAGGTTTAGATTTTAGATTTTAAAGTGTTTGGATTTATATGTATATTTGTTATACTCCCCTATGTTTATTCGGTAATGGTTTGCTCCGTTTTATTATTGGACTGCTTCGGCACCTTTGGTTTTGCGCCCTTTGGTAAGAACGAAAGAAAGACGGAGCTTCACAGTTTTTTAACCGGAGTTTTATTTCTGTTTATTGTACAAGAACATTCAGTAAAACATTGATATTTGAACAAAGACCCGAGTCAATTCTTTGCCCGAGAAAAACACAGATTACTGCTACAACAGTGTTGATCGTCTTTCTTTATTATTGTTAGCACTACCTCGAACTAAAGCGGCGTCTCTTCGGAGCTGTCATTTTCTTAAATGAGCCGCGGCTATGTTTCAAATGAGCTCATAACGCTAGACAAATGCCTTTATTTTTTAACGCGATCAGCTTGTACCCAAACCATTTCGAAACTAATGAGCCATTGTCCTCGGATTACAAACAAGCTCCTCAGCGCCGCGTTTGCGGGACTCGCGCTGTGGGGGATTTTATTTGACGTGAGGGGAATTTTTAAGTGACGTGAGGGGAAGGGAGGCGGCAGCGCTAGGACTGTGTGTGTGTGTGTGTGTGTGATTGTGTGTGTGTGTGAGTGAGAGAGAGAGAGAGAGAGAGAGAGAGAGAGAGAGAGAGAGAGAGAGAGAGAGAGAGAGAGAGAGAGAGAGAGAGAGAGAGAGAGAGAGAGCGCAGCTCGCGGCTATGCACCCAGCGCTTTCCACACACATTGCACCAGAACCGTTTTCGGAACCAACACTCAGGAATTTCGCGCGGTTCCGGTATTTTTCTAAAATCTGTATTGGTTCTGCATAAGAACCGGTTCTTGGTTCCCATCCCTATTAATGACTCACCCTAATTGTAAATGCTGCAATTATATTGTTCATATAATTTAAATATAATTTGTTTGTTTTCTAAAGTCACTTTCATAATTGAGAATTTAAGTTGTGTTTGTTATTAATACATTTATACATAATTTTATACATACATTTACATTATTTTATTTATTATAATTTGCATTACTTTTATTTTGAAATGTAGGTTCAAGTTTATGCGCAAATGCTGACTTCACGTCAGACTCGTAGATCAGGCAGGCAAGCGGCAAGCACAGACATTATGAACGCTCTGAATAAAAGTGTCAAAAAGGACTTGAATGGTCATAAAGAACATTCAGAGATTATTTCCCTTTGTCGCAGTATGCAGCCAATGAGGTATTGTATTTTATTTGTCTGTATTTTGTGTCAGTAAAAGGTCCTTACATCTGTTGTGCACACTTTTGTTCATGTGTTTGCTGTTTTTAAGCTAATGTGATTTCTTTATTATGTTTTGTATACTGTGTTTAGTTTTCACGGTGGATTTGGAGAAAAGTCTTCAATTAAACCAGTAGCAAGAAAGCCACTTGTGTCTGCATATGCTTGGAGGGATTTACAGTGAAAACTCGTCTGTTCAACGCCACTAGTGAATGACGCTGTAAGTTCGTACGACTAGTGGGCTTATCACGAAGTTTCTGCACCATGGAATGTCATCGAAAGATTAACAGATGAGCTGAAAACACGCACCACACACACACTTAAAGGCATAAGAAGACGCTTACAGTTACAAGCTGCAACGGACTAAGTCATAACTAACTTGAACACTTAAAGCCGCACTTGGCTACTTTTGCTCTCAGGGTCCCCCTACAGTTTGGAAAAAATAATGTCCTCAACTACTGTCGTAAGATCTGTCATCCTATAACAGGGGATGCCATCGCGCGTGCATTTGTTGACATGACAACCCTGATAGCCCTGAACTAGTGATGCGTGGGTCGTCTCATAACCCGCGGACCCCTTATGTCTATTTAATGGTCGCGGGTGCGCGGCGGGTTGTAAAAATATATACAGTGGTGCGGTGCGGGCCAAATAACTTCATAAAAGTGGCGCCGCGGGTCGGTGCAGCACTAACAGTTCCCCTGAACACTGCAAGAGGAGTTCGAGTTCTTCTGGCGTCGCGTGTGAAATGTCTTCATCCCAGGTAACGTTACAGTCAGTGGCATATGTTTCAGCATGTCATATGAATATAATTTCATGGGTTTTATTTTTTTCAAACGCCAAATAATCACGATGCTCACGTTTACAAGCCAGCGTCATTATAGTAGTCTATTGGTTACCGTTTTACAGAATCTATATGATACTTCAGTTCAATGTTTGAGTGGTATCTCACCGTAACAACAGGGTATCCGCGGGGTCTTGAAAAGTCTTAAAAGGTGATAAATCAATTTTGGGAAAATTAAGACCCTTATAAAGTATTAAAAAGTCTTATCACGGCTTTATAAAGTCTTAAATTTTGAAAGTATTGTGTTCAAGCTTTGTCAAAAGAGTTTGACTCCAAAAAGTATTTATGAATATATTTCTTTTCATGCCCATAAGTATTAAAAAACAGTGCGCCAGGGATGGAAATTTGCACCGCCACAAGCTAAATGCGGCTGATTTCGAGTTGTGGCGGGTAAACTCGCTTCACCTACCGAGCTGTTTCACCTCTTTGTAAACTTTGTTCAATGCATGCGAGTGCTGCCGTATGTGCACATATGACCAGTCGTTTTCTCCGTCATCACTCGCGTGAAGACTCGCTGTGAAACTCATCATCCGAGAGCGCGCGCTCGTCTCACAGCGCGCAAATATTGAGTTCTCTTTCAAGGCTTGCGCTTAAACGGACAAACTCACACAAGAAGTATGTCAACATGTCCACCTTGATGAGTATCCTAGCAGACATAGTCTGAATATGCCTTTAGTGAACTGTATAGTATGCACAGTCGAGAAAGACGAGCATATCCCTGCATCAGGTCTTAAAGGTGCAGTAGCCTTTACTGCTGCCTGAGTGATGTCCTTATATTTAGTTTGACATTAAACAATGCTCTTGATTGAATAGCTTTTGTAAGTTTAATAAGGATTAATCTTTCATTTAAACAGTTAAATATGCAGTTATTTTACATTTGATTACTTTATTCAATTTCTGTACCTTTCTGCAGGCCAGTAGGCCTGTACATTATTATTTAATGTACACATGAGTGAGGTCGAGTTAAACATTCTAGTTTGAATTTTATTTTTCAGTTTTCGGCTTTGGTTTCTTCTTTTTTTGTTTCGGCCAAGAATTTTTATTTCGGTGCATCCCTACTGACAATGTTCTGCTTCAAAGATGCCAAAACGAATAGTTTCATTCTTGGGACTAAAAACCATAAAACTGGATGCCATAAAAGACCACAAATCTTTGTTAAAATGTCAGTATTTCATTGAGACTTGAGATTAAATAAACTGCTTAAGTATTGTAGAGCTTGTAGTATCAATTTGTTAAAAACAAAAAAGTGGCTGGTAAAAACATTGAGTGGTAGACTTTGAAAATAGTTAATTTCCATCCCTGGCGAGCGCTGTGACGTCATGTATTTTGCGAAATGCGCGAAAGGTGTCGCCCTCCATACGTTGTAAAACAGATATGCAATATAAACGATACAAAATTGGCCTACGATAGAGATTTTAAGTCTACATTCGACTACAACTGTTTATTAAAGGTTTGTTGCCGATTAGAACTTGAAGTGCGATGAGGTCTTAAAATATTTTGAGAAGGTCTTTAAAAAGTCTTAAAAAGGTATTGAAATTAACTTCAGGATTCCTGCATATACCCTGAACAAGCAGGACAGCATCGGTCGGGCACGCCTCCTTCAGCTCACGCCGACGAGCAAACGCTGGTCACATGTTGATCCTCGTCCTGCCTTTAATCCCATCACTTTTTCGTTTCCTCTTATTGCTTTCCTCCAACAAAACCTTTTCTTTCTTATGTGTCTGTGCTGCTTCAGACATGACTATATTATCCGACGAACAAAGTTGGGCTCGCACGTCTGAATTTAAGGAAGTGTGGGTGTTGGTGGAAGTGACGTATATGCCGTAAAGCAGTCGAATTTTGTAGTTCTTTTTGTTCTTGGGTTACTACCCGAAACCCGAAGTTTAAAAGTATGATTAAAAACGATACAGACCCCATCAGGCTATGGCAGACGTGTCATTCAACCTATTGTAAGTCGATTTATCTTCACAAGAGTCTTAAAAAATATATCATGAAGGTTGAAAAGTTACCTAGTGCTGCTTTAAGAAGGTTTGCAAAGCTTGCAAACAGATTTTCAATGAAAGCTTTGTTACTCTAGTCAGTGTGTACTAAATGTTTTGACTTATTTGCTCACATAATTTATTTGAAGCTTGCTATTTTATAGACGCGTTCCGTTTAAAGGGTCAGTGAACTCTCAGATTCTCAAATTTAAAGGGGGGGTGAAATGCTGTTTCATGCATACTGAGCTTTTTACACTGCTAAAGACTCCCATCCTAAACATAGACAAAGTTTCAAAAACTAACGTTGGACGTTTGATGGAGTATTTCTGTGTCAAAAATACTCCTTCCGGTCTCTCACAAGTTTCGGAGAGTTTTTTTTTGAGTATGGGTCCGCTTGACGTCGACAGAGCGGAAGGTCCTTGTATGGGCCGTACGGGCTATTCTCCCGGAAGGGTGCGCGCGTTTGTGACTAGAGACGAAAGAGCAAATGCACGCCCATCACTCTCTCAGCTGCAGATCCACTCGTCCGTGAACACTTGTGTCACGCCGCGCTCCACTTTATTCCTATGGGTGACATCAAACGACTTTAATGCGCCCGCACAGCATTCCGGGAACGCAGCGCTGTATTTGAACCGATTTGAACGCAGAAATGACGGGAAGCTTCACAACATCACGCTTCAGTCGTGTGGCAAAAGTGGATCTCCACGGTCACTGCTGTCACAGGACTTCACCAAATCAACAGTTACCAAAGAAGTGTGTTTTTGATGGAGCGGTCCCAACGATAAAGGTTCGGTCCTGCTTTGGAAGCAGGCGGTGAGTAAAACGGCTTCAAATGTCTATTTTGTTGGCTATCGTTGCGTAAGTAAACATCAGTAAACGACACGATCGTGTATAACGTTAGTTAATTTATCAATGGAGCATGCGATCTATGGTGTGTGTTTAAATACATTTGTTTAGCTGACCACTATAGGTGTCAGTTTGATTATTGTAAAACCACCCAAACATAAACCTAGCGTTCTCACGAAGCATGCTTCATCATTCAAATGCGTTTGTTTTATGTTTAACACAGTAGCCCCGATCACACAGAAGGTGTTTTTGCAGCGAGAGGCGCCTTTTTTGAATGGATTTCGGTTAGCAAAGAGCGTTATGCGCGCTGCTTATGCGCCCTGGGCGCCTCGCGTTTTTGAAGGAGCGCTCCGAGCGCATGAAGTTGAAAAAAAGTCAACTCTGAGCAGAAAAGCACGCAACATCATTGAGCTTATTTTCTGTTGTCCAAACAAATGAATGAAGAGGCGGGCTTTCCGTTGTGTTGACCGTTACATTGATTTGACTGACAGTACAGGTGATTCGGGGGTTGCCTAGAAACATTAAAGCGCAGTGCGCCTCGCGTTTTCGAACCTGAAAAACGTGCTCTGTGAGATTGAGGCCTAAAGCTGTTTTCTATAAAGCAGTCTATTGTATAAAGTGCTATTTCAAGTACTGAACTGCAGAGCTGGTGCATCCATATCCACATCGCTATTATCTTTCGTTCTCCTGCCACCGCTGTCAGTTTTGGTGTGTGTTTATTTTGTTACTGAGAAGAAAACGTGCAGTCTATTCTATCGAAACGCTTCTCAGCAGCACGGGTGACGTCAGGATGTTAAGCGAGCTCTCTGTTTCAATGTGTTTCCCGAGTATTAGATTATAACTTGGCCTATTTTGCAAACAAAATGATTCTTGTCGATTTCCTTAGTGGCTTCTTTTTAGCTGAAGCCCAAATGAGTCCACACTTCAGCTCTGTATACTGCAGGAGCGGAATAATGCTATCATCTTGAGAGCTGGGTTTGCTAATGTAAACTAGTGATGCACGCACTTTTACCTTGCGCTTCTCCGGCTCCGCGTCAGTTATACGTTCTGAGATAACACTGCCATCTAGCGGTTGGTTGTTATACAGTCTGTGGTTTAAACCGAACACAAAGCCACGAATCTTGGATGTAAATAAATAAATATATAAATATCGATACAGCGTTTTTGAGAATCGATACAGTATCGCCAAACATAATATCGCGATATTCACGTGTATCAATATTTTCTTACACCCCTATTTAGGGTAGAGTTTTTTTCCGGAAAGACTCGGTACAGCCTATATTTTTTTTATAAATATGATAAAACTAAAGACTTTTCGGAGATATGAAGGATGCAATACTACTCTATAGGTACTCGAGATTGACTGAAACTGAGTGTTTCACCCCCCCTTTAAAGTGTTTTTGTAAATAATAAGAGAAGGCTATTCACCATTTGATATCAAGGTCTTCTAACTGTATTTTGAAGGCTAATATTCAAGCTGAACGCATTAGAACGCATGTTAAATCTTCTAAGCGGACGTTATCACAAGCAACAGAGATTGTATCTGATGACCTGCTTAATGATATAATTGGTGATGTCATAGGTCTTTCTGCAGATGTCCAGCTGTTTTTGCTCATTTTAATTTCCTGCACAATATTTTTAAGGAAAAGCATCACATTAAGCCTTGAAGTATTTACTTTTAATTGACATTTACATTTGAGCAAGTGCTGAAAGTTGATTCCAATGTTTTCTTTCTTATGCATTTTTCTGCGTATCAAATTAGGCAAATTTAAAGTAGTGATTCAAAATTTTAGCGTCAAGTGAGCCTACAGTTCAGGTAAGGGACAGTGTTAGGGATAGTGCAAATTCCCAAGATCAACCCGAAGAAACTCAAATGAGTGATTCTGAAGCTCAGCAAGAAGAGACACGGCAGTCAAGACAAAGTAAAAGAACCAGGGCCCGGTTCCCCAAAACGTTTTTATTACTAAGTAGTTTTTAACCTATTCCTTAACCTCTCTCTTAACCCTATGGCACGATTCCCGAAACGTTCGTACGTTAAGTATATCTTATGTAAGTCACACTTTCGTAAGGTTGGTCTGGACTAGGGCTGGGCGATATGTGATTTTTTTGGGGGGGATAATCGCCTTCAAAAATATCGCAATATCTGATAATATCATCTACTTCACTGACCCCGCCCACTCACGCGCAATTGCTCATGTCTGTGTCAAAATTTTCCAGGCATAAAATGGAGGACAACGGCTTAATATCCAAGAAAAACTGCACATCGGTAATTTGGCAGTATTATGGATTTAAACCGAATGCAAATGGTGAACCAGCAGATCCAACAGAGGCTACCTGCAGGCTGTGCAAAAAAAGAGCAAAGGTTAAAGATGCGCAGACCACTAATCTCCCCAGCAGTAGCGGCCTAATTTTAGCCCCGCTCTGCAGCCGCTTCTCAAAGCGGGAAAAGTTCTAGTTTAACTCCGATTGCTTATGCGTTCGCTTGTGGAAAGAAGTACGATAAATCGAGTTTAAAATGGAGACAGTGCACTCTAGCTGTGACCCGTTTTCTGGTTAAAGAGATGATGCCTCTTAGTCTTGTGGACCAGGCAGAATTCCGGTCCATGCTTCAAACTTTTGACCGGCAGTATGAAGTACCCAGTCGGAATTATTTTTCAAGAACAGCTATTCCAGAGCTGTATAATACAGTGAAAACTGAGGTCATGAATAACATCAGTAGCGCGGATTACGTCGCTCTTTACGACAGATATGTTGTCGCGCAGCAATACGATGACACCTTACATGTCAATTACTGCTCATTATATAGAAAAAAACTGGGTACTACAATCAAACTGCTTCGGAACGATTTATGTGCCTGAGAGCCACACAGCAGATTATTTAGCAGATAGTCTCTTGGAGAGTGTTAAAGAATGGTGTGTCGATGAAAAAAAGATTTCATGCATCACCACAGACAACAGAGCTAATGTTGTTGCAGCTGTGCGGCAACTAAAATGGCCATGGCTTAATTGTTTTGGGCATAATTTGAATGTTGCCATAAACAATTCACTTCAGAAGGAGAAGGCCAGTACAGACCGAGCATTTGGACTGTTATCGGTATCGAGATATTTGCGATACATCGTCGATATATGATAATATCGCCCAGCCCTAGTCTGGACCATTCATAGTGCTCTCTTAGCGTTGTTTAAGCTCAAGACGCTAGTTGCCGCCACTGTGCAGCAGTCTTTAGAAATCAGCGCAGTACAGTACAAAATAAAAACAATGATTTTTGGACATTTTAAGACTAATTATAAAATATGTTTGCAATGGATACAGGCCTATTTATGAATTTGACTTTATTTGGTTTCAGAACTAATATGGTGGTAATTAGGCTATTTTGTAATGTCATTAAAGCTTTTAAATTGGCAATCACTTTAGATAATTAACATCTGGCAAACAATTTGGCTCTTAATGGCTAAGATCTATAAATGGGTAAGCATGGTGGTGTCCAGTAAGCAACCAACTATGGCAGTGATACAGCGTATCCTTCTATTAAATCAAAGACGACGGAGACATTTAGTCAAAGTCTTTATTCGACAAAACTTAAGCCCTTTTGACATTTTGCCTGACATGGCTATATATATAAAAAAAAAAAAAATTGCCTCCTAAGTGTGTTGTCCATTTCATTTATTTGAACTCAAAAGCAACACAAAATAACACACAATGTGTTAAAATGACACATGAGGTGTTAATTAGTTTAACACAATACATTGTGTTAAAATTAACTCATCATTTTTTAAAGTGTACCATTAATATACAAGTGTATTACATAATTTTTAGAAGTCTTTAAACCCATGTCAAGAGCAACGGGATAAGGAGGGTGGATGATTAGCAAGGTATACCCGTCTACCCTTCACAACATATCGTGTGAACATATTACTGACAATTTTATAGCTTTAATATTCTATATTTTACAGATAACTTAAACTATGTTGAAATAAATTTTACTGTAATAATTTGAGGAATGTTTCATTTGTTTGTCTTTTTTAAAGCCGTAATGCACCTTCGTGTGAAGTGGAAAGTCGATCTCTGAGCAATTGATTCAGCACCTTCACTTTGTTAAGTCATTCTTAGAGGCAGCGTGTTAAGAAGCTTCATAAGAGACACTTCGGGGAACATACTTAGGAACATAAATAGCTTTGGTAAGATATATCTTTTCGAGTCTTCTTAGCGGGCTAAGAGTGAGCGTTTTCGGGAAACCGAGAACTCTTAACAGAGAAGGGCAGAGAAATGCAAGTTGCCAAAATTCAATCATTTCAACAAAAGTTTAACTATATCTGTGACAAATAAAGAACGCATGTTAAATCTTCTAAGCGGACGTTATCACAAGCAACAGAGATTGTATCTGATGACCTGCTTAATGATATAATTGGTGATGTCATAGGTCTTTCTGCAGATGTCCAGCATGTTTATGATGAACTACGCAAAATCACAACTCCAGATCAAGACAAGCGTCGAATCTGTGGATCTGTGTGTGGAGATTTCTAGTTTTGTTTTATCCAGAGCATCAAGCCGACTGGATGGAAGGATTCCAGAAGGAGAAGAACAATGGCCGGAAGCAGACTCTCTCTTCAAATACTTGCAAATCAGATTCTGTCACTTCTATCTTTAAAGGTTCCTCAGTGCATTCAAGTAGATCTTCTGTAAAGAAACATGAAGCTGCTGCTGATGCTACTGCAAGCCAAGCTGTTCTGGAAGTGTTACAAGAACCAAATAAAGAACAATTGGAAATACAGCTCCTGGAAGCACAAGTTAAGAAGAAGATAGCTGATCAAGAGGCAGCAGTTGTAAAGCGTCGTTTATATCAAGAAGCAGAAGAGGTGAAATAATAATGCGTTCGATTTATATAGCGCTTTTCAAGGCACTCAAATCGCTTTACATAGAAGGGGGGAATCTCCTCAACCACCACCAATGTGCAGCATCCACCTGGATGATGCGACGGCAGCCATATTGCGCCAGAAGGCTCACCACACACCAGCTGATTGGTGGAGAGGAGACAGAGTGATTAAGCCAGTCAGGATATGGGGATTATTAGGAGGCCATGATGGACAGAAGCAAATGGGCAAATTTGGCCAGGATGCCGGGGTTACACCCCTACTCTTTTTCCTAAACGAAAAGTAAAAAGAGAGGAAGAGGAAGCAAAAATAAAAGCTCAACTAGAAGAAGAACATTAAGCTCTACAAAATACTCTTGAAGAAAAACGGAGAAAGATACAGCATTTGGAAGCAGGGAAAAGTCTAAATGCAGCACGAGCAAGAATGCAAGTGTACGATCAAGAAAAAGTCATAGAAGAAGATCAGAAAGACTTCTTGAAAATGTCTCCTGTTCTACAAACTGTAACCACCTCCTCAAATGAAAGAACAGCAGAGCTTGTAAAGGTGTTGGTAAGTGCATTAAGTGCAAACAGAATTCCAGTTCCTGAACCTTCATCATTCACTGGGGATCCATTGAAATACAATGACTGGAAACTCTTCTTTGAAACACTGATCGACCAGAAGAACATCCAAGACAAGTAGAAGATATACTACCTCATTAGGTATGTAAGTGGACAAGCTAAAAAAAAAAACACACTTGATGGATATTTCCTACTCGGAACTGAATCTGCCTATGTTGCTGCATGGGAAGTTTTGGAAGCGCGATATGGAAACCCATTTGTGATAGCAAAATCATACAGAGACAAGCTCCAGGCATGACCTAAGACGGGATCTAGGGACAGCTTTGAGCTCAGAGAGTTTGTTGATTTTCTGCACAGTTGTGAGACTGCCATGGTCCATATCAAGGCATTAGAAATCTTAAATGACTAATGAAAACATAAAGATCCTTTCAAAGCTACCATAATGGCTAGCAGTGAGATGGAACCGGAAGGTTATCGGAATAGAATAGGAGAGTAATCAAGTTCCCTCTTTCAGCCAATGTGTTAAGTTTCTGACTAGAGAGGTGACAATTGCCTGCAACCCTGTCACGTTATACAGGCACTTAAATTAGGTGAGGTTGAAAAGCCAAAATTCCCAAAACGTCAAAGCTTTGGAGCGAAAACACTGACAACAAATTCCAGTGAAAAGTCTGTCTTAACATACATTTTTTGCCAGAAGACTGGGCATACTTTGCATGAATGCAAGAAGCTCATGGAGAAAGCAGTTTCAGACAGAATTAAATTTGTTCAAGCTGAAAAACTATGCTTTGGTTGTCTCAAGTCCGCTCACTTCTCAAAGAACTGCGACAGAGTGTGTGTGCCACATGCCATTAGATGCATCCAACCTGTCTGCATGAGGAGCGAACCACAGAAAACCAAAAGCTACCACAAGCCAAGCAAAGTACAAGTCAAGAAAGATACCAAGAAAGACCTCAATCAACACAATATAAAAAAAACAACACAGCCGTGATTTCAAATAGAGTAATACTTGACACAGTTAATGCACAAACAGCAGCTATAATTCTGGTTTGGATTTCATCCATAACTCAACCGACACAAGAAGTCCTTGTATATGCTCTGTTCAGGGTTTTTCCTGGGTCAGAAGTAAAAGTACCTACCCGCGTGATCTGTGAGCCCAATACTGACAATAAATGTAAAACAAATGCATTTTTTTTCTTTCTCATCTAATTTTGATATCTCATTATGTATGATGTATTGATGTTTGTTTCTTTAGTTCCTCGTTTTTACACTGTTTGCATGGTTTACCGATTAATTATTTTGGCAACAATCATTAAAAAGTAGCATTAAAAATGTAATAACAAATAGTCTAATTCTCTGCCATATACAATTTAATACAATTATTGGCAAACAACAACTTGCATTGTTCTGGTTTAATCGTATTCCAGTGTAAACTTTTTTCTTTTTTTTTTCTTTTTTTTTGGTAATTTACTACATATTATCAATATGAATACTCAAAATAAATACATGAAAATACTGTGGATTATTAAAACGAATTCTTACTATCCCCTCTTGTTTAATGGGGTAAGCACACTTGCATTCTCATTTCACAGGTGTTGTGAGTAAATGATTACACACCGATTCGTAAGGTCAGTGTTGGACAGATCGGTTCATTCAAATTAATCTGTTCAAATTAGCCATTAGTTTGCAAATCGGACAAAAAGCGGACTCGTTATATGTGAACCCAGACTGTTAAAACAACGCCAAAGATTTGTCAACACAGAAAACACTTCATAAGGATATTTTTCAGTTTAAATGAATGAATGAATGAATTAATTAATTAATTAATTAATTAATTTGAAAGTATGGTTTATGTCAGCTGCGTGTGCAAAACGTCTGTCAAAAGAAGTGCATATTTTGAGCACAATTCACATCCAGCTGTAATTCAGGGAAAATATTGTGAAAATGCACCACACGGAACATGGAGTCAGTCTTCCGACTTTTACCATTGTGTCAGTTCAGTTGATTTTGATTGATATGCGCGAGTGAGAGAACTAAGACGGTGATCATTTTGAAGACAGAGAGAATGCGCGCGGGCTCTCTGCTCATTCACTGTCACTCAATTAATGTGCGCCCTGTCACGTGCATTAGTAATCTACATCAATTTATGAATCACAGTAATTAATCAAATAAGGCTTTGGCGGGACAAAATTTTTTTGTGGCGGCTGCCAAAAAGTGTTAAATGTAGGAAAAACCCTGCTGTTGGATTCTCAAAGTGACACAACCTTCATTTTGAGGGAAGTAGCCAAGCATTGGAAGTAAGCTAAGAACAAGTTAAGCTAAAGCTCTCTACAATGACGTCAAGAACCACAGTGGTAAGCTCCCAAAGAATCAAGAACCTACAAGTCCGAGGCTTTTATTCTGGTAAAAGGAACAAAAAGTTTTATTCTCTTTAACACCAGTCTACACTCGAGAGTTTATTCCAGCCAACAGGACTCCCATACCAACAAATGAAACCGCAAAAGCTTGGTCCCCTCTAGAGCACCTCCAAGAAGAAATAGCACCTCTGCAGGATTGCGAAGTAGGTCTACTCATTGGGTACAACTGCTCACAAGCCCTACTTCCAAGAGAAGTAGTATCTGGCCTAGAACATCAGCCTTATGGACAGCGTACAGACCTTGGATGGAGCATTGTTGGTCACTGGAATTCCCATGTCGATTATGGGGACGCTATCGGAACTAGCCATCGCATAATAGTAAGACAAGTGATACCAGATATGGAATCTTCTTTCAATCGTATACAGAGAATCAAGTCTAGTACAAAGGCTAAACAATGGGCTTATGTTGCCTCTGAGGACAATCCAACAGATCATGCCTCTCGAGGTTTGACAGCAGATCAACTTAAGACCTGAAATTGGTTCACAGGACCAAAGTTTCTTTGAAAAAAGGAACTACCTGAGAGAGAATGCCAGGTGAGAGAAATTAATGAAGATGATCCGCAACTTCGCAAAGGTCTTGTGTGCAACAAGACCAGAAAAAGAGAAAAAGTTAAAAGAGAGCAGAACATTACTGGATCGCCTACAGAAGTTATCTGATTGGTCAAGGGGAGTTAAAGCAGTTGCTAGACTGAAACGTAAAATCAAAGAATTCAAAGGTGTGAAGCAAAGAACCAACAAAAGTACAAGCCTAGAAGAAAGGAAAGAAGCAGAACTTATCATCAAGCTGATTCAAAAGGAAACATTCTCAGATGAAATAAGGAGTTTGAAGCTAAAGAAAGAAATTGCCAAGACCAAAGACAATAGGCTTAACAAGTTAAATCCATTCTTGGACGAAGAAGGCATCCTAAGGAGAACGCTTAAGTCAAACCACTTTACACCCACACGTGAAGCATCTCACAATACTCCCAAAGAACAGCCACATATCAGCTTTACTTGTTAAGCACTTTCACAAAAAGATACATCATCAAGGTCGTGGAATGACAATACATGAACTGCGAGCTAATGGATGGTGGATCCTGGGATGCAGCGGGTAGTCTCATCACACATCTTCAGAAAGTATAGAAGACCTACAGAACAACAAAGAATGGTTGACTTACCGCAAGATAGAGTGGCATCAACTCCACCATTCTCTTACGTCGGTATTGACTGCTTTGGTCCAATATATGTCAAAAAAGGAAGGAAGGATCTCAAGAGATATCGTCTTTTACTTACCTGCCTATGTTCAAGGGAAATCCACATAAAGATGATTGATGACATGACAACTGACTCCTTATCAATGATTTAAGAGCATTCATTGCCACAAGAGGAAATATTCATCAATTGAGATGTGACCAAGGTCGTGACTCATGAATGGAATGGATCAAGAAAGAGTAAAGGCTCTAGAATGTGAATTTCTAATGAATCATTCAGCGGAAAGTCATATGGGCGGTGTCTGGGAGAGACAAATAAGAACCATAAGAAGTGTTCTTACTGCTATTATTGACCAGTCGGCACAAAGGCTTGACAATACCTCTCTAAGGACATTCCTATATGAGGTTATTGCCATCGTTAACAGCAGACCACTCACCACTGATCGTTTGAATGACCCATCCGGACCTGAACCTTTTACTCCAAACCACATCCTTACAATGAAGTCCACAATCATTTTGCCTCCACCTGGACATTTACAAGAGAAGATCTTTATCTTCGAAAGAGGTGTCGCAGAGTACAGTATTTGTCTAATGAATTCTGGACTCGATGGAAGAAAGAATGTCTTTTGAACTCACAGTCGGGACAAAAGTGGCACAAGAACAGAAGGAACTTAAAGGTCAATGACATTGTCCTCTTGCAAGATGATCTGGCACCACGCAACAAATGTAAGCTAGCCAAAATCACAGGAGTCTACCCAGATGGTAGGGTGAGAAAATTAAGATTGCTTGTTAGTGACACCACATTTGACAAAAAGGGGAAACCTATAACTAAAACCATATTCCTCGAAAGACCTATACAGAAGGTTGTTACTTTCCTTGAGACAGATTAAGAGGTTGTGGCAAACAGAAGAGTTGTCATGTCGATAAAAAACCCCCAAAAAAACACTGGTGACGTGTGAGATTTGGGTTGATCCAAAGATGTGTGCGCTGTCTGTGTGGGGAAGATGGGAGAAGTTGCGTGTTGTGCTACGGTGGGAGAAATGAGTCTGTTTGGGAGAGAAGTGAAGTGAAGGAAGCGAGCAGTGCCAGGAGGCGTGGCTTATGCTTACCTAGGAGGCAGTGTCGGGGTGACCGCGAGTGCTGTGGAGAAGCGGTGACGCAAACTCTCTATTCCGGTCCTTTTTCAGTCTTTGTCTGATACCTCCCCCTTGTTATCCGATTATTGTTTGATGTATCCCACCTGTTCCCTCTTGATTTCTCCCCTTTATAATCTCCTTGTGTTTGTCAGTCTTTGTCGGATCATTGTTATGGCTACGTCTCCTGTTTCCCCTTGATTCCCACTTGGTATGTTTTGTTTTTTAGTTTTTGATTATGTATTTTGTCCCCTCGTGGGTTTTGTTTTCTCTTTTTGTTTTGTATTTGTTTTTTGTTAACAAATCACTCACTTGAATCCCAGACACAAGAAAAAAAAAATCCCCCTGTAAGATTAACCGCTTGTGTAGCAGTCAGCCATGATGATTTATTTTTGTAGGCCAACCTGAAAGTTGGTTCACCCTGGTTCCTTTGACAAAAACCCAATAGGATTTTCTACTGGTTTGTGACCAACAAGATGGTTTGTTCGTCATGATAATCTTCAAAAATGAATGCAACTTATATGAGTTTTGAAACCTAAATACAAAAGTAAAAAGCAGCTATAAACAAGCTACGCCACAGTCATCATTGAACTTTATTTTCTTATATTCCAACAATTTTTACAGTCTTGAAAGTTTGTTTGTAGGATCCCTGAAAGTTTGAGTTAGAATAATTTGCACATGTGTGATTATAAAAACACAAGGCTGTGAAAGTGGACTAGTGTTTACCTGCTTGACGTGATGACATTTCACAGATGGTAAAATGGGCTTTTAAAAAAAACTTGTCTGTATGCTGTCTATCTTGAAAAGTGTGCTACCTCACTAGGGAAATCAAAGATTGAAGGCTGCTGACTTTCTTTTTGCCAAAAAGGTAGAAAATAGGGCTATCATTATGAACGCATTAATAACACTGTCACATGCCTGTCCTGTCTTGTGTGCACATGTGGGTTTTATGTTGAGATTGTGTCATTGTCTGATACCTCACCCTTGTTATCCGATTATTGTTTGATGTATCCCACCTGTTCCCTCTTGATTTCTCCCCTTTATAATCTCCTTGTGTTTGTCAGTCTTTGTCGGATCATTGTTATGGCTACGTCTCCTGTTTCCCCTTGATTCCCACTTGGTATGTTTTGTTTTTTAGTTTTTGATTATGTATTTTGTCCCCTCGTGGGTTTTGTTTTCTCTTTTTGTTTTGTATTTGTTTTTTGTTAACAAATCACTCACTTGAATCCTCGCACAAGTTGTGTTTACGTAACATAACGATCCGACCAAGAGAGGATTCAGCAGGAGGTTTTTTTTGTTTGTTTCCTTGGACTATGGAGCTTACCAGACTCATACAGGTGATGCGGCAGGTAAACTCAAAATGCATCCGCCATCCGTAAGAGATTTTGGCTGCCAATTCCTCAAAGAGGTGCATCACCGTACCTTAATGAGACAGAGAAGGCAGAGGTTTTTAATATCCTCTGCCTGGATATGCCTCTAAGTCCTAGGGAGATAGAGAGAATGGGGACTCCTGATTTCAGTGAGTTTGTGGATCGGCTGGACTCCAGTCTCCCTAGGACCATGGTCCCGATAATGCCAGTGGTCCATGTTCCAGTGGAACTAGTTCTGGTGGTCCCAAGTTTGATGGCCCAGAAACAAAGGAGGAGGAGAAAGGCTCTCTGTTCTCTCGAAGCCCCTGCTCCGGTGGTCCCATTTCCAGTGGACTCCATTCTGGTGGACTGCGTTCCAGTGGTCCCTGTTCCGGTGGATTGTTTTCCGGGGGTCCCAGTTCCGGTGGACTCTGTTGCGGTGGATCGTTTTCCGGTGGTGACAGTTCTGTTGGATCGTGCTCCGGTGGTCCCGAGTCCGGACATGGCCTGGAGGGCTGTGATGGGATGTTTCATGGTGGCAGTCCTGCGTGCTTGGGAGGAGTATAGGGCTTTCTCCAAGACTCTAGAAGTTCCTCCAGTGATCCCAGTTCCGGTGGATCGTGTTCCGGTGGTCCCAGTTCTGGTAGATCGTGTTCTGGTGGATCGTTGTCCCAGTTCCGGTGGATTGTGTTCCGGTGGATCATATCACGTGGGTCCCTTTGCCGGTGGTCCCAGTACTGGTGGATTGTGTACTGGTGGTCCCAGTGCCGGTGAATAATGTTCCATTGGTCCCTGTGCCGGTGGATCATGTTCCGGAGGTCCCAGTGCCGGTGGACTTTGCTGGGCCGGAGATCCCGCCCCGGCGCCTTGCTCTGCCCATGACGCCCTGCTCTGCCTGCCCCATTCTAGCCACCTGAACTCTGTGGGCGAGCTAAACTTTTTATTTTTCTTGTTCCTCCCTTGTTTACCCCTTCCGTTGTTTCTTTCCCCTGATCCCCCTTCCTGCCCTAGTCTGTCTGTTTGTCCCTCCCATTACGCCCCGGTCTGTCCCTCCCGTCTGGTCTGTCCCTCCGGCCACGCCCTAGTCTTTCCTTCCCATCCCTAGTGGAGAGTCTGGTAGCTACTCCATAAGGTGAGGGTAATGTCACATGCCTGTCCTGTCTTGTGTGCACATGTGGGTTTTATGTTGAGCATGTGTCATTGTCTGATACCGCCCTCTTGTTATCTGATTAGTGTTTGATTTATCCCACCTGCTTACTCTTGATTTCTTCCATTTATAAGCTCTTTGTGTTTGTCAGTCTTTGTCGGATGTCCACGTCTCACGTTTCCCCGTGATTCCCAGTTGGTATGGTTTGTGTTTGTTTTGATTATATATTTTCCCCCTTGTGGGTTTTGTTTTCTCTTTGTTTTTGTTTGTATTTGTTTTTTGTTAACAAATCACTCCTTTTGCACTAGTTTTTCCTTTGTGTTTACGTAACAAACACGTGAACGCAAATTAATTTTAACGGCACTAATTTTATTAATGTGTGATTAACGCAGTGAACATTTTCTGTTTGATCCGTGGCCTAGCTTGTAGTTAGAGAAATGGAGATCAGTCATAGACGTAATTGGGATATGCCGCAGCAAACAGAAATAGGGAAAGTAAAGGGTTAACATTAACAATATTATTCTGAACCAAGTGACGTTATAGCTTACATGAGCTACCATTTTGTTCTGTTTAACTTTTATTAGAAGTCAAAAGAAAGGTGCGTTTTTACACTGAGCACATTCTCTGCAGTCCGAGTGCAATGTGCGAACTGCAAACTCACTCTCGCTCGTATTCGAGGTAAATCACTAATCACCTTCACCCTTATTGAACTAAATACATTACAAATGGCTAAAACACATACACGGGTTACTTTTCTGAACAAGCGCGCTCCCGAGTCCATGTTTCTCACACTGTTCACATGAATTGTGGCACAGTTCGATTGCAACCAAACTCAGAGCAACTTTTTAACCATAGATGGTAACGCATTGTGGCCGGATGGAAACATTTAGATAGCTAATTTATTATTATTACATTAAATTACACACACTCCATTCCATCCACAGCAGCATTATTAAATAAAACAAAATAACTAAATTTGAGCAACAGAAATGAATCCGCACACATGGGAGGGCTTTCAGTTTGCAGAAGTTTCAGTGAAATTTTTCACGAATTTCAGTGTGCTCACACAAAAAATACTACGCCGCTCTGAAAGGGGCCATACTATATTCCTACTCTTTACAACCTCCTCCAGGTATGCTTTGGTACTGGTGCACTCCCAGGACAAAATGACAGCTTTTACATTGACATTTTTTTTTTATACAAACTGTGCCTGGTTTTGAACTACACCCCCGTGTAAAAACACTTTATTTCTATTTTTAAAATAAGAGAAATCCCTCCTTATTCTGAATTTTTAAGTTTTGGCTTAAGAGACATGAACAAGTTCTTTGAAAAACATCTATGAACTTTGTTTAGTCTTCATGATCTGTTGAGTATGGTTTCACTAATAATAAACATACATTTGCATAAAACATGCATATTTGTTCATACCCATGTTGATTAGAGTATTAAACACTTTAAACATATTAAATTAAGGTACATTTACAACTGATTAAAATGTGCGATTAAGTTGTGATTAATCGTGAGTTAACTCATGACAATCATGCGATTAATCGTGATTAAACATTTGAATCGACAGCCCTAGTTGAAAAACATTAACACCACTGTATTGTAGTGGTGTCACACACATGACACCACTGCAACCGGAGCTTCTAAAAATGTTCACCTTGGCAGGAGTTCTCAAAAAATGTTGGTGTTCAGTGTCCGGATACTAACCAGCCAAAAAATTGAAATTGTGTGGACTTTCCATTGAAGGATCCAGCAAGTTGTAGACAGTGGTGATGTTACTGCCTTTTTGTTTTATCTGTGACCCTGTTTTCCTATGTTCTGATTAGTTAATTTGGTTCCACCTATGTTCTGTTAATTATCTCAGTAGCTCCCTTGTTTAGTTCCTGTTTGAAATGATGCCTTCACATGCTATCGGAAATATGATAATTCCCACTTCATGAATCGTGATGACGAGCTTGTATTTAGGCTATTTCTGCCTTCACGTGCTATCTGAAATTTGATTATTCACACTTCTTAAATCGTGATTACGAGCTAATCGCATATTTTTTTACTATACTGAGAACCGATGAGCTGAGATACTGAGCATGCGTGAAAGCGTCGTCTTGAACCGAACTGTTTCTCTCGGACAGCTAATGCTGTTTCTATCAGACAACTGATGCTGATAATATGAACGCGGGTGAATCAAGGATTTGTGTAAGTTTATGTTATGTCAATGTAAGTTTCTGTGTAAAACATCAGTGTTTGCACGGCACTGGCTGTATTGAGTGTTTTTGCAAAACATAAATGAAAAAATGTATCCAAAATGATGACAATAATAATTATTACTATTCTAAGTTGTGATTACAAATACTTTATATGAATGTGTTTGAATGTATTTTCATCCACTGTGATGATATAAATTACGTCATTACGTAAGGATGTAAAAGAACCGGTGATCCGGGTTTTTTTTTAACCGGTTCATTGAAATGAACTGTCCAAAAGAACCGAACTTCCCATCACTGTGCTATTTTTTCAGATTTGTTTTTATATTGCAAAATTAACTTTGAATGATGAAAGAAACACCCATTTTACAAAATGCTGATGGTTTTGTTAATCACATTAGCAAAAAAAAAAAAAAAAAAAAAAAAATCGACATTAAATGCTGACTTATTGACAAGGAACAAGTTCCTTTTGCAATGCTACAACTACATTCTAATTATTCTACGGTGCAGGCTAGCAGATGTGGTACAGGCTCGAATGGCAGCAGCACATTACTGAGGGATCAAAGACCAATGCTCGGTGACTGAAGTAATACAGAGAGATGTCATGTCACATTTTCACCTTCTCACCTCCACGTCACCCAACAACCCAGGCTGTTTAATGGTAACATCAGGGGGCCTGTGCCTCTGGCTGGCAGAGAAACCAGCATTAGCCTCTAGCAATATCCGTGTCGGGGCTAAGATGCACAACCTCTTGCTCGGTTGAGACAGAGGGAGAGATGAGAGAAGAATGCCTCAGCAAGAGGTGAGACTTCAATACCGAAGATTCCATTAACCTGCTGCTAAAAGACGTGTGTGTGGGTGTGGGACACTAAAGAGCTGGATTTAGTGTTCTGAAGAATGGGAAGACTTGTCAATATAAAACTCCTGAACTAATGATTGTGATCTGATGATCTGAAATTATTTTGTAATCTTATATGCTACCGTGTGAATTTATTTATTTATTTATTGGGGGGGGGGGGGGGATCGTGAAGAAATGTCTTTAAATCACTGGTGGTGTAAGAGAAGAGTTGCAAAATAAGAAAAGTGTGGTGAAAAAAAAACATTTAGATTACAAAGATGCAAACAAATACAAAAACATGCTGCAAATACGTGCAATGCAATCAAATACAGAAACAAATTACAAATATTCACAACTCAAACAAATACAGGAACACACTGCAAATACTCACAACTCAAACAAATACAGAAACACACTGCAAATACTCACAACTCAACTAAATACAGGAACACACTGCAAATACTCACAACCAAATACAGAAACACACTGCAAATACTCACAACACAACCAAATACAGAAACACACTGCAAATACTCACAACACAATCAAATACAGAAACACACTGCAAATACTCACAACACAATCAAATACAGAAACACACTGCAAATACTCACAACGCAACCAAATACAGAAACACACTGCAAACACTCACAACACAACCAAATACAGAAACACACTGCAAATACTCACAGTACAATCAAATACAGAAACACACTGCAAATACTCACAACACAACCAAATACAGAAACACACTGCAAATACTCACAGCACAACCAAATACAGAAACACACTGCAAATACTCACAACACAACCAAATACAGAAACACACTGCAAATACTCACAACACAACCAAATACAGAAACACACTGCAAATACTCACAGTACAATCAAATACAGAAACACACTGCAAACACTCACAACACAACCAAATACAGAAACACACTGCAAACACTCACAACACAACCAAATACAGAAACACACTGCAAACACTCACAACACAACCAAATACAGAAACACACTGCAAATACTCACAGTACAATCAAATACAGAAACACACTGCAAACACTCACAACACAACCAAATACAGAAACACACTGCAAACACTCACAACACAACCAAATACAGAAACACACTGCAAATACTCACAACACAACCAAATACAGAAACACACTGCAAATACTCACAGTACAATCAAATACAGAAACACACTGCAAATACTCACAACACAACCAAATACAGAAACACACTGCAAATACTCACAGCACAACCAAATACAGAAACACACTGCAAATACTCACAACACAACCAAATACAGAAACACACTGCAAATACTCACAACACAACCAAATACAGAAACACACTGCAAATACTCACAGTACAATCAAATACAGAAACACACTGAAAATACACAACACAATCAAATACAGACACAAATTAAAAATATTCACAACTCAACTAAATACAGGAACACTGCAAATACTCACAACTCAAACAAATAAAGGAACACACTGCAAATACTCACAACACAACCAAATACAGAAACACACTGCAAATACTCACAACACAACCAAATACAGAAACACACTGCAAATACTCACAACACAATCAAATACAGAAACACACTGCAAAAACTCAGAACACAACCAAATACAGAAACACACTGCAAATACTCACAACACAATCAAATACAGAAACACACTGCAAATACTCACAACACAACCAAATACAGAAACACACTGCAAATACTCACAGTACAATCAAATACAGAAACACACTGCAAATACTCACAACACAACCAAATACAGAAACACACTGCAAATACTCACAGCACAACCAAATACAGAAACACACTGCAAATACTCACAACACAACCAAATACAGAAACACACTGCAAATACTCACAGTACAATCAAATACAGAAACACACTGAAAATACACAACACAATCAAATACAGACACAAATTAAAAATATTCACAACTCAACTAAATACAGGAACACTGCAAATACTCACAACTCAAACAAATAAAGGAACACACTGCAAATACTCACAACACAACCAAATACAGAAACACTGCAAATACTCACAACCAGGGCTTGACATTAACTTTTTTGCTCACCAGCCACCATGGCTAGTGGTTTTCCAAAGTTACTAGCCACTCAGCATTTTCACTGGCCACAATTTTGCAGTTTGGAAATTACATTTTATATGATTAAAGTTGACTTTGACATGCCTAAATTACTTGATTTTGAGTCATTTTACTTGATTTCGAAGATTTAAAACCCTTTCAAACTTTCCCATGCAGAGTGAGATAGCATACTCTATGTTAAATTAAGCTTCACTACACTGAAGCTACCCCCCTATAGGACATGCAGCAAGCTAAGCTACAGCAACACGGCAAAAGTAGTTTACTAAATCTAAGCTAGTTTTTATTTATTTAATTTTACATTGAACCAACTTCATTCCAATCAACGCTATCCCTGTGATCAATAAAATTCAAGCAGATAGACATGGATACTTTTTCAGTTAGGCTATTCAAAAATGGTCAAAATCGATTTGGCAACAAAAACATGTGATCCATAATATTAACAAAACCAGGTATCGAGAGTGTTTATATGCTCATCTGTAGCCTATGTGTATAATATGTGTTTGCATTTATACTCAATTTAGACTTGGGCACTTTTGCAGGAAACTAAGTTAATTTACAACTCAACTCAACTCAGCTCAAAGTAAGCTACAGCAAAATAATTAAAGGGGGGGGGGTGAAATTCAGTCAATCTCATGTCAATCTTGAGTACCTATAGAGTAGTATTGCATCCTTCATATCTCCGAAAAGTCTTTAGTTTAATTATATTTATAAAAGAAATATGGGCTGTACCGAGTCTTTCCGGAAAAAAAAAAGAGCGCCTGGAGGCGTATCGTGTGGGCGGAGCTAAAGAATGACGATCGCGAACAAAGCGGTGACGTCCTCAAGCGTGGAGAAACCCATGGCTATCTCAGCTAATACAGATAATGATCTAGAATCAAATCTGAGGCAGAAATAAATTGAACAGGAAAAACAGCAACATCAGGACGTCCGTCTCTGTGGTATGTACTGTATTTAGTGGCCTTTGTGTGTCTTTACTCGCATTTTATGAGGACATGATTCGGTTTATGGACTATTGTATGCGACTAGACCTTAGAGGTAGCAAGCAAAACGGTTTTGCACGTCAGACTAGTGTAACGTTATACAACAGAGAACAGCAATGGAGTAAATTTTAGTGCATTTGAATGACGAAGCACGTGATCGTGTCGTTTACTGATGTTTACTCATGTGAAGGTAGCCAATAGCAGAGACATTTGAAGCCGTTTTACTCACCAGACCGAACCTTTATCGCTGGGACCGCTCCGTCAAAAACACACTTCTTTGGTATGATTTGGTGAAGTCCTGTGACAGCAGTGGCGTGTAAATCCACTTTGCGATGCGACTGAAACAATGTTGTGAAGCTTCCCGTCATTTCTGCATTCAAATCGGTTCAAATGCAGCGCTGCCTTCCCGGAATGCTGTGCTGAAGCGTTGAAGTCGCTCGACGTCAGCCATAGAAATAAAGTGGAGCGCGACGTGCGACATAAGTCTTCACGGAGGACTGGATCTGCACCTGAGAGACTGTTTACGGCGTGCATTTCCTCTCTCGCTCTAGTCACGCGCGCACGCACCCTACCGGGAGAAGAGCCCGTACGGCCCATACAAGGACCTTCCGTTCTATTAACGTCAAGTAGACCCATACTCGAAAAAAACTCTCCGAAACTTGTGAGAAACCGGAAGGAGTATTTTTGACACAGAAATACTCTATCAAACGTCCAACATTAGTTTTTGAAACTTTGACTATGTTAAGGATGGGAATCCAAGTCTTTAACAGTGTAAAAAGCTCAGTATGCATGAAACAGCAATTCACCCCCCCTTTAAGACCTGCTCCAAACAGTACCAACATGGCAAAAAACAAAACGTGCCTATATTTGTGTGTGTGTGTGTGTGTGTGTGTGTGTGTGTGTGTGTGTGTGTGTGTGTGTGTGTGTGTGTGTGTGTAGCCAGAGAGTAGCCAGGCTGGACCGCGATGCTTTTAATAAGAGGTGTTTATTCAAGAGACACAATAGATTTTTTTAAAACTTGAAGACGATTTCTCTTTTGTCACCGCGCGGATGACGCGCGTGCAACAGCGAACTGAGCGCAAGGAAACAAACGTCAACTACTAGATAGTGCGCGTATCCAGTGCACGTGCCGAACCCATCTTTCTGCGCTCATTGCCAAAGCAGTCCTTTGAAAGGCTCGCGCGCATCTGTGCGCGTCTGCGCGAGGCAGAAAGAAAAATAGAAACGTAGTGTTATGTCAAGCCCTGCTCACAACACAACCAAATACAGAAACACACTACAAATACTCACAACACAAATAAATACAGAAACACTGCAAATGCTCACAACTCAAACAAATACAGAAACACGCTGAAATGCTTACCACACAACCAAATACAGAAACGCACTGCAAATACTCACAACTCAAACAAATACAGAAACACACTGCAAATACTCACAACTCAAACAAATACAGAAACACACTGCATGCAAATACTCGCAACTCTACCAAATACAGGAACACGCTGCAAACACTTACAACGCACATACGATCAGGATGTTAAAATAAACAGAAAAGCGCACCTTTCAGGTTATTGGCAACATCACTGATGAATAGACACTGAACAATAAGCTGAAAAACAAGTTTGTCACTTGTTGGTGTCCCCTTGAAACATCTCCATTGGGGTCTGTGCTATTTCCAGATTGTTTCTGTATTTGGTTGTGTTTGGGGTATTTGCAGCACGTTTCTGTATTTTGTTCTGCTGTGAGTATCGTTTTGTGTTTCTGTATTTGGTTGTGTTGTATTTGCTGTGTTTTTTGTATTTGGTTTCGTTCACTGAAACAAATTGCTGTAGTTTTTACAGCAAAATTTTACAGAATATTATTGTTTAAGCATTTTACAAGATCCAGTTGTAGTTCATAATGCATTATGGGTAAAAATGTGTTTTACAGTTGTTAACAGTGTTTTACAGTATAACAGTAATTTCCATGTCAACTGTAATTCATTTACAAGAAGGTGTTGTTACTGTAGCTTATGCTTTTTCACAATAACTTACTGTACTGTGGCATATGGGAAAGAAAAGTTGATTTAAGCAATTTTGAACGTGGCATGGTTGTTGGTGCCAGATGGGCCAGTATTTCACAGTCTGCTCAGTTACTGGGATTTTCACGCCCTACATGTCTAGGGTTTACAAAGAATGGTGTGAAAAGGGAAAAACATCCAGTGTACGGCAGTCCTGTGGGAGAAAATGCCTAATTGTTGATGCCAGAGGTCAGAGGACAATGGGCAGACTGATTTAAGCTGATGATAAAATAGCAATTTTGACTGAAATAACCACTCGTTACAACCGAGGTATGCAACCGAGGTATGCAGTAAAGCAATGTGTGAAGCCACAACATTCACAACCTTGAGGCTGATGTGCTACAATAGCAGAAGACCCCACCCATGTCCACTCATGTCCAATAAAATGAGAAAAAAGAGGCTACAATTTGCACGAGCTCACCAAAATTGGACAGCTGAAGACTGGACAAATGTTTCCTGGTCTGATGAGTCTCGATTTCTGTTGAGACATGCAGATGGTAGAGTCAGAATTTGACATAAACAGAATGAGAACATGGATCCATCATGCCTTGTTACCACTGTGCAGGCTGATGGTGGTGATGTAATGGTGTGGGGGACGTTTTCTTGTCACACTTTAGGCCCCTTAGTGCAATTTGGACATCGTATAAATGCCACAGCCTACCTGAGCATTATTTCTGACCAAGTCCATCCCTTTATGACCACCATGTAACCATCCTCTGATGGCTACTTCCAGCAGGATAATGCACCATGTCATAAAGCTTGAATTATATCAAATTGGTTTCTTGAACATGATAATAAGTTTACTGTACTAAAATGGCCCCCACAATCACCAGATCTCAACCCAATAGAGCATATTTGGGATGTGGTGGAACGGGAGCTTCGTGCCCTGGATGTGCATCCCACAAATTTCTAAGGCTGTCCTCGACTAAGGATTTAGACAATCGAATTAGAATTGTCGAATCTCTCTATGGTCGACTGATAGTCGAATCATCTATGTGTGTGTGAATGGGTTGGGAGGGGCACGACACTGTCAGCAGAAGGGTAAAACTATTTTTATTTTCCTTTATACACTGCACAAAGCAACAACTTTTAATAAAGCGACCAAAACTGCCTGCCAACTGACAGACGAACTGACAATGGCTTTCTTATTTAGGTTTAAATAGCCTAAAAGGTAATGTGGTGGATAAACATTAATAAATCGTTTTCTCATAACATGTTAAAGCCGCGATCGAAATACAGAACATCACACAAATATATAAAAGAACATTTTGATAAATATACCTAAAAAAATACCTGCCTAGAGAGGAAAAGAACACTTTGAGTGCGTTTACATGCACGTTCTTAAGCCGATTGTGCCTAAAGCAGGTGAGGACGTACGTGAAGCTCTGCGTACGTGAAGCCCCGCGCGCCTCAGGATCTCACTCACACTGCCACCTGACGCCTGAGTGGCCGCGGACAGGCGCTGAATGCTGCCGCCGGTGTGTGTACACTCATTGCACGTGTTCTAATTTTAAAGGCGCGGTGCGAAGCTCAGCGCCCTTAAAGGGGTCGCACACGTCTTTAAAACATTGAGCACCCACATATTGCCAAAATGGTATGATCCTCGTTTCAGAACACCCGCAAAGATTCGACCGTGAGATCGGTGGTCGAATCAGGCTCCGTATATCGATGCATCGAATCTTCGACTATTCGGGGTCACCCCTACAAATTTCCATCAACTGCAAGATGCTATCCTATCCATATGGGCCAATATTTCTAAAGAATGCTTTCAGCACCTTGTTGAGTCAATGCCACATAGAATTAAGGAAGTTTTGAAGGCGATAGGGGTCAAACACAGTATTAGTATGATGTTCCTAATAATCCTTTAGGGGTGTGTATGTATGTGTAGATAGATAGATAGATAGATAGATAGATAGATAGATAGATAGATAGATAGATAGATAGATAGATAGATAGATAGATAGATAGATAGATAGATAGATAGATAGATAGATAGATAGATAGATCTGTCATACCTGTCTAATGTGATCAACCCTTATTCCATAAATAGTTTCTTTTGTACTAAATACAGTAGTCACTTCAAAATCATATTCAGATAACTGTCAAAAAGAGTACATGGGTAAAATCCATTATCTTGATTTCAAGGCAAGAGTGCAATTCATCATTCCTACCATTATAGAGTTGTCCAGGGGTGGTGTTTGGGCACCACTGTGCTCTGCTAGAAATGAGCCTCGCTGAAAATCACAGATGTCATTAGCTATCAGTGCTCTGTGTGGGAGGTTAATGTTGCTTAATGGATGTGTGAATATCTAGAGGATGCCCCCGTAGAAAGTTTTTCATCAATAGGAATATTCTGAGAAACATCAGCGGTATGCCTCTGGAATCACCTGAAATGTTGTGTCATGCCGTGTTTTAGACTCTCTTCTTTTCACTCTTTCCATCTCTTTTTCTTTTCTTTTTTATGTATCCTTCTCATCTGAACTGCCTAGCCAAACCTGGTCGGGAGTTTCTCAAGACATGAGTGATGATCAGAGGTTGCCTGTATGTGGCTGATTCATATCGAATGAGAAAACATTATGATCTGGCCTCAGGGCAGTGTCTAATGCTCGCCATTTACAAATCACCATGATAAAACACTCTAATGGAACGTATTCATACCCACAGACCTCACATGGTTTGAGATGACTGCCCCTTTCAAACAGCATGGATCTCCAGTTTGATGTCTGTATTTCATTGCTGTTTCTTATGGCACTTTAGGACCAGAGTCAGTTTGATGCCATAGTTTGGATGGACAGATTGGAGTGAAATAGTGTGTGCTGGTTTCTAACCCATCTGAAATCAAGTTCTAGTAAAAGTGGAACATGGGGAAATAATCTAGCCTAACTTGTGAAAGTGAACTGCTGTTGCTGAAATTAGTTAGCTAATTATAAGATAAAGCTTCTCTCATCGCATCTTGTCTTAGCGGAAATTAGTGAGCACTGAGTAGCACACGTTCTTCACTTTTTCCGCAACGCATCTCTGGCAGACAGACTCCTGCTAATTATGTGCACGTTGAGTTTGGTTTTTAAACCAAAGGGACAAAAACAGAGATTATGACATCATCTCCTGTTGCAGAAATTCAATTAAAGGAGGGCCCGTCTGTAGATTTAATTCCCAGCAAAGGTATGGGCATTCTATGGTCCCAAAATAACATTGCACTCTTCCAGGATCTAGTATGTTGTTTGGCTGTGAAATGAAATTGCATTGTACCTTTTTCTTTCTTTTGTAAAAGTGAGAAATAATCCATACCATATAGTCAACATAGTCTCTCAGATTTTTGTTGTAGCCAAAGGCAGGTGTATTATTAGGAGGCCAAGATGGACAGTGGCCAATGGGCAAATTTGGCCAGGATGCCGGGGTTACCCCCCTACTCTTTTTCCAAAGGACATCCTGCATTTTCTATGACCACAGAGAGTCAGGACCTTAGTTTAACTTCTCATCCGAATGACAGTACTCTTTGACAGTATACAAAAAGTTAATTATTTTCCATAATGTAATGATACAAAATAAACTTTCTTATATTTTAGATTCATTGCACATCAACTGAAATATTTCAGGTCTTTTATTGTTTTAATACTGATGATTTTGGCATACAGCTCATGAAAACCCAAAATTCCTATCTCAAAAAATTAGCACATCATGAAAAGGTTCTCTAAACGAGCTATTAACCCAATCATCTGAATCAACTAATTAACTCTAAACACCTGCAAAAGATTCCTGAGGCTTTTACAAACTCCCAGCCTGGTTCATTGCTCAAAACCGCAATCATGGGTAAGACTGCCGACCTGACCCTGTCCAGAAGGCCAATTCCCTGATCCATTGACACCCTCAAGCGAGAGGGTAAGACACAGAAAGAAATGTTTGAATAGGTTGTTCCCAGAGTGCTGTATCAAGGCACCTCAGTGGGAAGTCTGTGGGAAGGAAAAAGTGTGGCAAAAAACGCTGCACAACGAGAAGAGGTGACTGGACCCTGAGGAAGATTGTGGAGAAGGACCGTTTCCAGACTTTGGGGGACCTGCGGAAGCAGTGGACTGAGTCTGGAGTAGAAACATCCAGAGCCACCGTGCACAGGCGTGTGCAGGAAATGGGCTACAGTTGCCGCATTTCCCAGGTCAAGCCACTTTGGGCTACAGAGAAGCAGCACTGGACTGTTGCTCAGTGGTCCAAAGTACTTTTTTTGGATGAAAGCAAATTTTGCATGTCATTCTGGAGGAAGACTGGGGAGAAGGAAATGCCAAAATGCCTGAAGTCCAGTGTCAAGTACCCACAGTCAGTGATGGTCTGGGGTGCCATGTCAGCTGCTGGTGTTGGTCCACTGTGTTTTATCAAGGGCAGGGTCAATGCAGCTAGCTATCAGGAGATTTTGGAGCACTTCATGCTTCCATCTGCTGAAAAGCTTTATGGAGATGAATATTTCGTTTTTCAGCACGACCTGGCACCTGCTCACAGTGCCAAAACCACTGGTAAATGGTTTACTGACCATGGTATTACTGTGCTCAATTGGCATGCCAACTCTCCTGACCTAAACCCCAAAGAGAATCTGTGGGATATTGTGAAGAGAAAGTTGAGAGACACAAGACCCAACACTCTGGATGAGCTTAAGGCCGCTATCGAAGCATCCTGGGCCTCCATAACACCTAAGCAGTGCCACAGGCTGATCGCCTCCATGCCACGGCGCATTGAAGCAGTCATTTCTGCAAAAGGATTCCCGACCAAGTATTGAGTGCATAACTGAACATAATTTGAAGGTTGACTTTTCTTGTATTAAAAACACTTTTCTTTTATTGGTCGGATGAAATATGCTAATCTTTTGAGAATTTTGGGTTTTCATGAGCTGTATGCCAAAATCATCAATATTAAAACAATAAAAGACCTGAAATGTTTCAGTTGGTGAATGAATCTAAAATATATGAACGTTAAATTTTTATCATTACATTATGGAAAATAATGAACTTTTATCACATATGCTATTTTTTTTAAAAAGGACCTGTAGTTTACACCACTATACTGGGGCGTCAGGAGCCACACAGACCACAGGGTGAGCGCCCCCTGCTGTGGCCTCACTAACATCTCTTCCAGCAGGAACCTAATTTTTCCCAGCTGGTCTCCAATCCAGGTAATGACCTAGCTCTGCCCTGCCTTGGAAAAGCCCAGCTGCAGTGGGAAAGTGGAATAATACATTGCTTTCAGATTTTCTTTTTGTCATATTGTATTTATTGTTTGCTGAATGAGTTTGCAGTGTCAATTATAAATCAAACATCACTCTTGCTGCTGTTGGTTCAACATTGCCACAAATGGAAAGTTACCACATCAGTGTTTTTTATTTTATTTTTATATATAACTATCACACCAAGGTAAACTCAAATGTATTGCTAAAAGTTGTCATTTGAACATTCCAACCAATGATGTGAGTTTGGCGATGGGACCGTCTGTTTTTCAATCAATGGCAAAGGGGGTGAGTGTTTTGAAGATAGTGTTGGTATAAAAATGTGACATTTTGTCTTTTATGGTGACGACTGAAGAGCAGTTATTCCTTTTTTTTAAATGGAAATATATGTCTGCTCGCCAGAATATCTATCAACACCTCTCCCATCCTGTGACCCACCAAAAATGACTGTCAGTTCTCCCAACAATTCTGTGTTATTGATTCACCCCTGTTTCCAAGACAACAAGGTGGCAGTTAAATTGACACATTTGTCTCTAGGCTGAATAATCTCTTCAAGCGGATTTACACTTGCTAATCAAACACCTTTTGAGATTGAGTGAAACAATTTCACTCGAGTCTAATTCAAGCCAAAAGTGAATCTTGTAAATATAGTGCACTATTTAATCGGCATTCAAATACGAATTGATGGAAAGGGGGTAAATCTTCAGCCATGCACAGAAAGAGGAATGTTTTTTTATTGTAGTTGACTGCAATTTTTCGCTAGTTTCCTTGCCTTCTCCCATGTGCAATTTGCATCTGTGTATAGCCTTGCAGACCTAAAGCTATTTTTATTTAAATATCCCCTAACTTTTTCCTAAAAACAACTAGGGGTACAATCTATAGCCACATGCTTAGTTAGCCAAACAAGAAGTGCAAGCCACGGGAAACAAGTAAAATTAATTTTGAGACCACGGATGTCTTCTTAATCCCACGGTTAATAACTTCAGCTGTAAGTACCAGAATATCATTAACACCTTGAAATGCAAAGCTGCCTCGGAGGCAGGCATTTTTTGTCATTATGTTTCAGCTCAGTGAAAATCCAAAGCCAGAAAGTAAAATTGAATGCCGCCTGTCTGTGTTTTTTCCTCTGAGAGATTGCTTTCTGTACTGAAATGTACTGTGCATCATAAATTTGGTTCAGAAAACACTCATTTGTGTTTGCATGATAGTAATCACAATGCACCGTGGTTAACTTAAATATTCTGTACACTATATGCATAGCTTGTGTTGCATGACAATAACTTTTTGATGAATTTTCCTTTTCCCCTGTTTCTCAAACAGTTGAGTATGGTGCTGATAGGGTCATGGGTTTGATTCTCAGGAAATGGATAATGGATACAAGATGGTTTGTAGCATGGTGTCCCAGAAACCCAAATGAAATACCTCTATAAAAAATGTGATCCTGGTTATAAGGGTCTTTTGAACTTAAGATATGTCATATGAAAGCTAAATAAATAAATAAAAAGCTTTCCATGGATGTATGATTTGATAGTATAGGACAATATTTGTCCGAGATAAAAATATTTGAAAATCTAAAAAAAAAAAAAAAAAAAAAAAATCTAAATATTGAGAAAATCCTTAGGGATTCATATTACTGATAATAACACATTTTAATAATATGTACAGTAGGAAATTTATTAAATATTTTCATGGAACGTGATCTTTACTTAATATACTAATGTTTTTTGTCATAAAAGAAAAATTTATCATTTTGATCCATACAATGTATTGTTTGCTATCGCTACAAATATACCTGTGCGACTTATGACTTGTTTTGTGGTCCAGGGTCGCAAATCACAAAATGAAAAAATACTTTAAAAAATGTTTTATCCAAATTATAAATGCTTCTGTTCGAGTTCAGGTTAACCTTGGTAAAATAAATTAATAAATAATATATATATAAGGGCTGGGACTTTAACGCGTTAATTAAGATTAATTAATTACTGGACTTTAACGCGTTAATTAATTACGCAAAAAAAAAAAAATTTAACCACACATATTTTTGCACCGCGGAACGTTTTTCAATGAATGAGTTTCGATGGACCGATTATACTGGAACACCAACTAGCGCTCACGAGTCACGACAGCAAACCGTAGTGAACATGAACGAAGAAGCTGATGAGACTGCTTTGCTTGGCCCCGTGGATGGGAAATTTTGTTTTACAAAACAAAAGGATGGAAGCGTCGACAAGAGCATGGCTGTGTGCAAGCTCTACAACAAGGAATTTGCGTATCACCGTAGCACATCGAGCCTCAAATATCACAAACCTTTTGCTACACTTAATGGCAAATATTGCACTGGTCTGCTGGATTGAAATAAATAAACAATATTTTGTTGATTAAGTGTATGTATTCAGTCTTTATTCAATGGTATACTAAAAATCCATGTGAAAAATTACTTCTCATTGTTCTCAGGTCAAATATTTTTATGCAATTAAAATGCGATTAATTTCTATCACGGTTTTAGGTTCACAGTTTCGGTACTCTTCTGTATTTACTATGTTCAGGGGAAAGAAGGATTACTGTCAAATAAAAATAAAGAACAAATAACTTAAATACAAGCAGCAGCACACATAAATACTATACATATTGGTCCATATACCCATGTTGATTAGAGTATTAAAAACTTAATTCAAACTTAATTTAAGATATATTTACAACATATAAAAATCTGTGATTAATCGCGAGTTAACTCATGACAATCATGTGATTTATCGCGATTAAATATTTTAATAGTTTGACAGACCTAATATATATATATATATATATATATATATATATATACACACACACACACACACACACAATGTCAGAATGGGAAAAGAAAGGTGATTTTAGAAATTTTGAGCGAGGCATGGTTGTTGGTGCCAGATGGGTTTGTCTGAGTATTTCACAATCTGCTCAGTTACTGGGATTTTCACGCACAACCATTTCTAGGGTTTACAAAGAATGGTGTGAAAAGGAAAAAACATCCAGTATGTGGCAGTCCTGTGGGCGAAAATTGATGCCAGAGGTCAGAGGAGAATGGGCCGACTGATTCAAGCTGATAGAAGAGCAACTTTGACTGAAATAATTATTTGTTACAATCGAGGTTTGCAGCAAATCATTTGTGAAGCCACAAACAGTGATGCCAGTAACGTGCTACTTAATAAAGCGTTACTCTAATCTGACTACTTTTTTCAAGTAACGAGTAATCTAACGCGCTACTATTTCCAAACCAGTAATCAGATTAAAGTAGCTTATTCAAGTGACTGTGAGTTACTATTTTATTAACTTTTTCCCTTCCAGCATTTCACCAAAATTTAATAGCCCATAGAATATTTTGTTAAATGAATATCTGAGCATGCAATATATCAAAATAAAGATCTGACCCTCTTCTTTTAAACAAAAAAATCGTTTTATTCTAGCTTCATGCATTCCTTTTTTCCTTCATCATTCCTTCATCAACACTTGAATATGGGTAGGTTTCATAAAAAAAAGCAACATTTTGAACAATGAGAAAATCAAATTTTTGTGAAAGACTGTTTCCAGATCAGATTCAGAGTGATGATCAAACACAGATGGAGTAGATCGAGTCCATCAACACCCCTAATACACAGTCCTATAGCTCATCCTGGGTCCACATTTCATTCAGTAATTAGGCAGTTTTGATTCATATGCTGTTTAATGAGGATGATCACGTTATTTTTAATACGCATATGATTACATGCGATCGCTTGTTTTACTGCGCCTTCCTCACGTGTGTTTTGATCAGGAGATTCAGTACTCATTCAGAAGATGCGCAATAGCGCCCCCTAGCGCCTGACAGTGAAAACACGGAAACCCGGAAAATTCCGTTATTGGCCTGGAAGCGTTTTCTCACAAATAACGGAAATTTCCGTGTTTGGTGGGGAAAGAGTTAATTTGCCTTAGTAGAACTTACAAATATATATTCTTGCTTTCTTCTCGCGTCTCTGGGAGAGTATTTTTTCCTGGTATTATTTATTTTATTTTTAAGTTAAAATGTCAGGAGGAGATACATTATTGACGTTACTGTTAAAAATGCACTTTCAATAAAGTGAGTGTTGGCAAAAATGGTTATATTTCTATGTTGAGGCAGCAGGAGTGTTGTCAGCAACTGCTGAATGTAACTAAAAAAAGTAACTTGTAATCTTAGTTACTTTTAACATTAAGTAATTTGTAAGTAACTGTGGCAAAAATGGCCACAACACGCACAACCTTGAGACAGATGGCTTCGTGCCCTGGATGTGCATCCCACAAATCTCCATTAATAGCAAGATGCTATTGTATCAATATGGGCCAACATTTCTAAAGAATACTTTCAGCACCTTGTTGAATCAATGCCACGTAGAATTAAAGCAGAAAGGGGGTCAAACAGTATTAGTATGTTGTTACTAATAATCAATTAGGTGATTGTATATATATATATATATATATATATATATATATATAGAGAGAGAGAGAGAGAGAGAGAGAGAGAGAGAGAGAGAGAGAGAGAGAGAGAGAGAGAGAGAGAGAGAGAGAGAGAGAGAGAATTATCAGGGGGTGTAGACAATACATTTTGTTCCAAAAATAACAAAAAAATACTTTATTCAGCATTGTCTTCTCTTCCGTGTTTCTCAAATAAAGAATCAAGAGGTCATGTTTTAAGATTCGGATCATGTATCAAACTGGCAAACTGCTGAAATCATGTGACATTGGCGATATGAATCACAAATCAATCTGCTGATTCGCGACCGTTTGATTCTTTATTTGTGGTTTGAAAACAAACTTGGAAGAGAAGACAATGCTGAATAAAGTCGTAATTTTTGTTATTTTTAGACCAAAATGTATTGTCGATGCTTCAAAAGAGTCTAACTAACTCACATATGGACTACTTTGATGATGTTTTCATTACCTTCTGGACATGGACAGCAAGTGGGCATACGCTTACATTCAAAGGACAGAAAGCCTTTGGACTAAATCTAAAATATCTTAAACTGTGTTCAGAGGAAGAACACAGGTCTTATGGGTGTGGAACAACACTGGGGTGAGTCATTAATGAAACAAAATTTCATTTTTGGGTGAACTAACCCTTTAATCTACACCTGGTGTCTCAAAAGTAATGAAGCATTTTTCATAGTCTGAATAATCTCTTACCAGATTAAAAAGTAAAACATTTAATCATGGAATAATGAATATATATAATTATATATATATATATATATATATATATATATATATATATATATATATATATATATATATATATATATATATATATATATATATAGACAATTATCAGGGGGTGTAGACAAAAAAAATGCCAGCATGTAAAAATGAATTCATGGTTTACACCTGGTGTCTCAAAAGTAATGAAGCATTTTTCATAGTCAGAATAATCTCATTCCAGATTAAAAAAAATAAAATTGTATTCATGAAATACCAACCTGGTCATTTTATATACATTGCAAAGACTTTTATAACAGAACATAAAGGTTAAAAAGACAACAAAACATCTTGATCAATGAAAACATATTCCCACACATTGAACAATGTCTTAAAACAATGCATTTGATGTTGCATCATTGAGGCCTGGCATGTGTTTGTTTCCTCATGAGCTCAAGCAAACAGCAGTGCTCAGCAAAATGCAAGTTAAATGCGGTCTGATCAATACTAATGAAGTCTGATCAGTGAACACCCTGCAGCTAACACATCACAGACAAAGCCTCTAAATTGCTTATGTGTGTTGTCTAGTCTAAATTATATTCAATAACAAGATCCATGTGTTGATAAAACATGATTGTGCAATCACTGCAATAATTATTCAAAGGGGACAGTTTCCCTGCAGCTTCTTTTTAATTCTGGGACCTACATGCCACTCTTTTATTGGATGAACACTGTGGACAAAAGGCAGGAAATTGTTGGGGAGAAACACCTAACTTACACTCACCTAAAGGATTTTTAATAACACCTGTTGAATTTCTCATTAATGCAATTATCTAATCAACCAATCACATGGCAGTTGCTTCAATGCATTTAGAGGTGTGGTGCTGGTCAACACACCCAGTCAGAATGGGAAAGAAAGGTGATTAAAACAATTTGAGTGTGGCACAGTTCTTGGTGCCAGACGGGCCGGTCTTGGTATTTCACAATCTGCTCAGATACTGGGATTTTCACGCACAACCATTTCTAGGGTTTACAAAGAATGGTGTGAAAAGTGAAAAACATCCAGTGTGTCAGTCCCGTGGGCGAAAATGGCTTGTTGATGCAACTGATTCACACAGATAAAAGAGCAACTTTGACTGAAATAACCTCATCACAACCGAGGTATGCAGCAAAGCATTTTTGTAGCCACAACACACAACTTTGAGGCGGATGGGTTACAACAGCAGAAGACCTCACCGGGTACCACCCATCTCCACTACAAATAGTAAAAAGAGGCTACAATTTGCACAAGCTCACCAAAATTAGACAGTTGAAGACTGGAAAAATGTTGCTTGGTCTGATGAGTCTCGATTTCTGTTGAGACATTCAGATGGTAGAGTCAGAATTTGGCATGAACAGAATGAGAACATGGATCCATCATGCCTTGTTACCACTGTGCAGGCTGATGGTGGTGGTGTTAGCTAAATCTGAGATTTTTTTGAACCCTCTAGTGTGGGGGATGTTTTCTTGGCACACATTAGGCTCCTCAGTGCCAATTGGGCATTGTTTAAATGCCACTGCCTACCTGAGCATTTTTTCTGACCATGTCCATCCCTTTATTACCACCATGTACCCATCCTCTGATGGCTACTTCCAGCAGGATAAAGCAACATGTCACAAAGCTTGAGTCATTTCAAATTGGTTTCTTGAACATGACAATGATTTCACTGAACTAAAATGACCCCTACAGTCACCATATCTCAACCCAATAGAGCATCTTTGGGATGTGGTGGAACGGGAGCTTCATGCCCTGGATGTGTATCCCAAAAATCTCCATCAACTGCAAGATGCTGTCCTATCAATATGGGCCAACATTTCTAAAGAATGATTTCAGCAACTTGTTGAATCAATGCCACGTAGAATCAAGACAGTTCTAAAGGCAAAATGAGGTCAAACCAGTATTAGTATGGTGCCCCTAATAATCCTTTAGGTGAGTGTATATTGCCCATATAATCAACAAGGTCAGAAATTAACCAAGTCTCAGAGAAAAAAAGGCCGCCAAAAGTAATACCTGCAGATACAATAGCAATGCCAATGGCAGTATTTGAAGTCCCTGTAAAGACAAAATTAAATATGTTTGGAGTTTGTCACACCACAAACAAATGTGTTCCCTTTTGAGAGCACTCTCGTACTGCGCACGTTATTTCTAGAAAATATAGAACCCAAAACTATACTTCTTTTTTATTTTATTAAAACGCAGTGCAGCTGCACAGTAGACCCCAGCAGAGCATTCTAGTGTGTTGATTGGCTGTGCTGCAGCAACTGCATGAACCTATGGTGAGGCGGCTGAGACGCGCAAACCATCAGGTTAGGTGCCCAGTTCCCGGACAAAATGGCTGTGGCCTATGGCTATAAAACCCACCCTTACGCCATAGGATTCAGATTAATCTCCTTCAGTTCACTTACATTCGCTGATCTCCGGATTAAGAAGTATCTGCCATTGAAAAAGCTTTTAGCAGAACGCTATTTCACTGCACTCCAAGCAGTCTCCCTTAGCACCTACCTTGCAGTTCTGAGGATGCCGGTTCCTGTCTTCACTGGACACCGCCTTCAGCCATGCTATATCCGTTACAAGCTGTGTGTTTGTTCGCCACTGAAACACACACACTCACAAAGGCATTACAAAGGGAGATTACACTCAGAGCTCAGCTCGCAGCTACAGCCACTCATTTAAACAGAGCTATGGTGAGCAATATAAGTCTTTTATCTTCTCAAATTAATTTCTATGAAAGTTAAGCTTGCAAAGGCATTAACTGGAATGCGCCACACTGAACTCGCGTTGTGAATGTTTGCCGCGAGTGTAGTCGCGATTACCTCAGCTATCATCACCAGAGCTCATCAGCTCATTTATCTCACTCCTGCAGTTAGTGCTCAGTGCTGTGACACTCGCGCGGTGACTCACTCATTATATTGAACAGACACATTCAGTTTTTAACTGTAGTGTCTTCTCCAACTCAGTCACAGTAATCCAGTAGGTGGCTTTGGGAATGGCCTCACAGGGCAGCGAAGCATTCTGGGAATTGTAGTCTTTCATCCCCATGAGACAAAAATACATTTTCTGTCTTTTCTCAGTCTAGAAAGCACCAAATTCAAAAATAATTTCACATTTCTACTACATTGATGACCCAGTTTAAATACAGATTCATCTTCCCAGCACTGAAGTACCCCTTTAAGCAGTGACCACGTTGAAGCTACACTCTCTAAGGGAGGCTGCCTGGAGTGGAGTGAAATAGTGCTGCTGTTGACCCGGCGGGATCGACTGGCCAGCTTCATTGAGGATGCTGTTCCCTCCACACTCCCTCTTCTCTTGCTCAGAAAGAAGCGTCATGGACAGAGAATACCAGAACACACAAGACTTCTTTCATTGCTCTCGACACTCGACAGCACGAAGGAGAAAGGTTACAAGAATCTTTCCCTTCTTGCGGAAGCGGTCGCTGCACATCTTTGCCCGCCTACCGCTAGAGGATGGCTGCCAAAAGCTACTCACCCATCCAAGCCCGGCCACACTACGTCAGCTCTCGCTGGTCGAGCACACACCTCTGCCAGCCTGGATGCTTCGGCTCTTTACACGATTGCTGTCCTTCAAGTATTTCAGGCCAAACTTCACCATTCTCTGGATGAGTCTGACCCTGATCCTGGGGCATTTAAAGACCAGCTCTGCACAAATCGGTAGAAGCATGGTTAACCTGACTGTGCTAGAGCGCCATCTCTGGCTGACCCTTACCGACATGAAGGAAGCAGATAAAGCCTCCTTCCTGGATTTCCCTATCTCCACCACTAGCCTGTTTGGTCCAGTGGTGAGAGGGTTTGCTGAGCGCTTCACCGAAGCACAGAAGACATCACAAGCCATGTGCCATTTTCTCCCCAAGTTCTCCAGCTCTGCCTTGGGCCACCACATGAGAGAACCGCCCCCTCAGCCTTAAAAGACAGCTCCGCCAACCTTCCAGCCACACACAGTGATGAAGACTCTCCGCTGTACTCCACTGTACTGCAAGCTGCCATGGACCGCCAGAGTAAAGGGGACCTCGAACCAAGATTGTGTTAAACTCTGGGCCTACAAAGCCTTGCTGACCACATGAAGAAAGAAACGATGGTTAAGTCCTGCCTTGGCTGCATTACCACCACAGACTCTCTTTGCACTCCTCCCAGTGCTCTTTATTCAGGCAGCTGGAGATGTCAACATTGCAGTCAACGAGTCTGTTATCATGTATATCGTACACACAAACACCATTTTACGTCAACCCTAATAAATCACCAAAAATATTTTTTTTCCTCTGTTCTTGGTTATTGGCAGTGTGCCCACTATACAGTATACACCCTGCACATAAGCGTTTTTCACACAGCGCCACAAAATGTTCTAAATGTGCGCACACACAGTGCGCACTACTACGCATAAGCGCTGTCCCCTAGTGTCACAAGCACAAAACAACCAGGCGACTAGATCCCTATTACAAAGCAGACCGTCCTCAGACTTAATTCAACTCCTTGCTATGCAGGCAGAGGCCTGGGAGGAGTGGGTGTTGAACATAATAAAACAAGGTTACTCGCTACAGTTTGTTCGCAGACACCCATGCTTTCACGCCATGTCTCTACCCGTGCTCTATAGCCCAATCAGAGGTGCAGTTAATAACTCACAGGACCTGGCTCCTACACTCTAAAAAATGCTGGGTTAAAAAACACCCAAGTTGGGTTGAAAATGCACCGACCCAACAATTGGGTTGTTTTAACCCAATGGTTGAGTTGTTCTTACCCAGCAATTGGGTTGTCTTAAGCAACATTTAACCCAACCTGGGTTAAAACAACTCAATTGTTGGGTCGGTGCATTTTCAACCCAACTTGGGTTGTTTTTAACCCACCATTTTTTAGAGTGTACGTCATTTAGAATGTCTGGATCTCAGGATCAACACTTCCAAGAACGCTGTGATGTTTATTTCCCAGCCAGAATATTTATTTTCTGGGGACAGTCATGGACTCGATACAGATGAGAGTGCAGCTTATGTCACTTATGTGCAGAATCTGGCGAATGGCGGTCTTTCAAATCAGCTTTCTGGAAGACTTGGAGTTGAGCTTTTCTCTGAGAAAAGAACAAAGAACGGCACTGAAGTCATTCTTAATAAGGGAAGATGTGTTCGTAGTTTTGCCGACTGGATACAGCGAAAGTTTAATCTCACATGTTTACTTGCTTCAACTAGCTCTGGTTGGTTGTAGTGCTATCCTATCACGTGCAGAGGGAGTTTGAAAGACAACCGTTTATCGCGCCCCTCGGACTGAGCCCTGTCAATGGTGAGCTTCCAGACCAAACATCTTGATGTGGGTCTGGCTTGTCAGGCTACATATAAAGCATTTGTGTTCTAAACCGCGCAATTCATATGGAACAGTTTTACGATCTCTTTATGAACTGTTTGAACTGTCAAATTGCATAGCTGTCAATGGAGGGACAGAAAGCTCTCAGATTTCATTGAAATATCGTCATTTGTGTTCTGAAGATGATAGAAAGTCTTACGGGTTTTAGGACGACATGAAGTTAAGTAAATGATAACAGAATTTTATTTTGGGGTGTGTTCATTTTATTTTAACTACTGTGGCCCAGTAGTGCAGCCATACTAAATTAAACCACAACGCAAAGAAATTGCCACAACAAAACGGAAACAAGGCACAATACAACAAATTCACCACAACACAATGGAAACGAGCCAAAACAATGAAATCTTCACAACACAACGGAATCACCACAACACAACGGAATCACCACAACACAACGGAAATGCTCCCAACCACAAGGGGGCTCTCGGAGTGCAATAAAGTTAGTTTTCCTTGCCATTGCTCTATAGATTGGCCAGTCCTACAAATGTATAAACACTATGATCAGTTTTAAGTGTGTAACCATTAAATATCGACATGAAATATCAATTCAAAATCACCTACATGCTTTATAGCTGAATATTTATACTCGTGAACGATTTACACGCTGTCACGGCGCTTGATGCCCAAGGGAACGTCTGCTAATTACACCATGCAGTTGAAACATAATTTGAATTCTGAATTACTTTTGTATGAATTAAAATTACTTTTAACATTTAAAAACAGACATGTTAAAATTCCACAGCTTTGTTGTATTCTAAAAAACTGATTCAATAATGCACAACATTGGAATTTGAACATTTAAACAACCACAAAAAAAGTTATTTTAATTTCATAACATTATACGTTTCAACCACTTGATGGAATTGGCAGACGTTCCCTTGGGCATCAAGCACCTTGTAAAACATTCACAAGTATAAATATGCAGCTATAATGCATATAGGTGAGTTTGAATTTATATTTCATGTCGATATACAATGGTTACAAACTTAAAACTGATCATAGTGTTTATATATTTGTAAGACTGGCCAATGAGCAATGGCAAGGAAAACTAACTTTTTTGCACTCCGAGAGCCCCCTCAAGGTCGGGAGCATTTTCATTGTGTTGTGGTGATTCTGTTGTGTTATGGCTCGTTTCCGTTGTTTTGTGGTGATTCCGTTGTGTTGTGCCCAAGAGGCAACCTCCCGCGATCTCGAAGCCAATACGGAAGTAATGTAAACTGCAATTCCTCGACTGGCCACTAGGGACAGGCTCCAGAAGGGAGCAGAATCTCTTTGATCCCCATGTTAAAATTTCCAACTTTACAGCAGGAAAAAAAAAAAAAAAAAAAAAAACATGTTTAAAGCCTGGTACAAATTGTGGTTTTGGCCCATAAGGCAAATTTTGACCTGTGAGTGGGGTGAATTTTTTTATAACTCGTTTATTCTTTTATGTTATATAAAGCCTTAAAAGTTCTGCATAATTAAGGGCGTGGTTACTTTGAGTGACAAGTGGATAGCCATTTATCCGCTGTCTATAGTCATTGTGTCATGTAAGCTCTGCCCACATCCCGCCTTTTTGCCCATTTTCTGTTATCGCGTGGGAGTGACACGCGATGACACGCTAGCAAGATGGCAACGCCCAGCTCGTCTCTACTTTACACTTCAGAACGGCTTATCGGAATCCTATGGGTGACGTCACGGACACTACGTCCATATTTCTTTTTTTACAGTCTATGGTTGTGCCTTGTTTCTGTTGTGTTGTGGCGATTTCGTTGTGTTGAGGTTTAATTTAGTATGGCTGCACTACTGGGCCACCGTAACTAACCCTTTAAAGGTGTTTTTATTTTAAATGTTTTATTATTTTAATTAAACTGTAAAAAATAATAATAAATGTATTAATAAATAAAAAGAAAAGAATCCATAAAATAGGGCACAATTTACTGTATAAATATAAAGGAATTTTCCGTATAGTTTTGTTTTACTACCAGTGTTTTACTTGTATTTTGAATAACACAATGAATGCATTGTGGTTAACGGAAATATCAGTAAAATTACTGGATAATGTCCTGGCAGAAAATGACCAGTAACTTTTCCATTTTTATGTTTTAGAGTGTAGAACCTGTATGGCATAAAGTGTTAATATTAATCAAGAACCCCCAAAAACGTGCAGTTTTGAGTTTCCAGTTGTGGAGGATGCAGCAGAATACTTTTTTTTCTGGGAATGTACAGCATCAGAACATATAAATATGTTTTTAAAAATGCTAAAAGTGATATATTTCCAGTTATAATGCTATTCTCAGTTTTTGATAAATAACTTCTGCCATGATCAGCAAAAAAAATAAAAATAAAAATAAATAAATAAATATATATATATATATATATATATATATATATATATATATAATATATATATATATATATATATATATATATATATATATATATACATATACATATATAATAAAAGTTTAGATTTTGGATTGCAGGTGCAAAACGATCATAACACCAACCAACTTTAAAAGTCAGTTGAATATCACAGTTTTTCAGCTGAACACAACTGTGCACGTTAGAGCAATTGATTTGTGTAGACTTATGTTTTCTATCTTCTCGGCATCCTTCAGTTAAAATATAAATGCTACTGTACATTATATTTTTTTCTGCTGCCCATTAATTTCTGGCACAACATTGTTCACTGAGCATTTTCAATATATGACATTCATCTGATCTGTCCAGCATGTAAAAGAGCTTAAAGGGAAAGCAAAATGATGCAAATATAGGCTCTGTTTGTATATTTAATAAAAAATACATAGCATTATCGATTGAGAAAGGAAGAGAAGCACTGAGAGAGAAAATTGAATTCTGGCAACAACAACAACAACTTAAAAAAAGAGATTACTGGTGATGGATCTTCTTGTGAGGCTGAATGTGTGTGTTTTGAATCTACAGCGGCGGCAAGGATACAACCAGCAAGAGAGCACTTATCGTACGGTACAATGGCTGCTATTTCCTTAAAGATATCAGAGGGAGACTGGGCAGAATTTAATTACTGTGAGACTGTTGCCGTTTCAAGGACTTTTTTTCCCCCCACAGCTGAAAATGAGATTAGAGCTAACGCCTCAGTCATATGAGAGAATTGTGATTAATTTCTCAAAGGAATATGCCTCTAAATCGGTAAACTTTCTCTATTAGCAATTTAGATCAGACATGCATTTTGCAGCAATGAATATTCACCTGACAAGCATCATCACACTTTATTAACAGCTCAGTCAGTGCTGCATGTTGGGGCGCTCATTTCCAACTGACACACGCACACATCGCAGACTGACATCCGTTATGAATCCATTGACAAATCCACAATGTGTTTTTGCCACCCCATACAGTGCAGACAGGCAGGCCGCTTCTGTTTCACTCCACTTTAATACATAATAAAGTCTTCTAATATCTCATCCATAGCTAAAAAAATAAAATATGTATAGGGTACAACAAGGCTAAAGGCACACCTTAAAGGGGGGGTGAAATGCTGTTTCATGCATACTGAGCTTTTTACACTGTTAAAGACTTGGATTCCCGTCCTAAACAAAGACAAAGTTGGATGTTTGATGGAGTATTTCTGTGTCAAAAATACTCCTTCCGGTTTCTCACAAGTTTCGGAGAGTTTTTTTCAAATATGGGTCGGCTTGACGTCGAAAGAGCGGAAGATCCTTGTATGGACCGCACATGCTCTTCTCTCGGAAGGGTGCGCATGCGTGTGACTGAGGCGAAAGAGCAAATGCACGCCCATAAACACTTCTGTCACGCCGCTCTCCACTTTATTCCTATGGGTGACGTCAAGCGACTTCAACAGCATTCCGAGAAGGCAGCGCTGCATTTGAACCGTTTTGAATGCAAAAATGACGGGAAGCTTCACAACATCGCTTCAATCGCGTCGCAAAAGTGGATCTCCACGGTCACTGCTGTCACAGGACTTCACCAAATCAACAGTTACCAAAGAAGTGTGTTTTTGATGGAGCAGTGACAATAAAGGTTTGCGGTCCTGCTTTGGAAACAGGCGGTGAGTAAAACTGCTTCAAATGTCTGTGCTGTTGGCTATCGTCGCGTGAGTAAACATCAGTAAACGACACGATGTATAACGTTAGTTAATTTATCAATGGAGCATGCGATCTATGGTGTGTGTTTAAATACATTTGTTTAGCTGACCACTATAGGTGTCAGTATGCTTATTGTAAAACCACCCAAACTTAAACCTAGCGTTCTCACAAAGCGTGCTTCGTCATTCAAATGCGCTAACGGTTACTCCATTGTTGTTCTATGTATAACGTTAAACTAGTCTGACGTGCAAAACCGTTTTGCTTGCTACTGCTTAGTTTTTAGTCGCATACAATAGTCCATAAACCGAATCATGTCCTCATAAACTGCGAGTAAACACACACAAATTTTGACAGGCCACTAAATACAGTACATAGCACAGAGACGGACGTCCTGCTGCTGCTGTTGTTGCTCCCCCTGTTCAATTTATTTCAGCCTCCGGATCTGATTCTGGATCATATCTGTATTAGTTGAATCTGATTAGGGTAGCGTTTTCTTCTCCACGCTTGAGGACGTCACCTCTTTGTGTGTGCTCGTCATTCTTTAGCTCGGCCCACACGATACGCCTCCAGCCACTCGTTTTTTTTTTCCGGAAAGACTCGGTACAGCCTATATTTCTTTTATAAATATAATAAAACTAAAGACTTTTCGGAGATATGAAGGATGCAATACTACTCTACACCCCCCCCCCCCCCCCCCCCCCCAAAGAAAATTGTGCTTTTCCCTACTCCTATAATGTCAACTGAAGTCAACTTTATTTATATAGCGCTTTTACAATGACGGTTGTTTCAAAGCAGCTTCACTGTGTTAAACAAGAAAATATTGCAACAAATTTTGATTCGGCTGTACAGCCATTCTGTAGAAAACGGTGATGTTATCAGCAATTTATTTTCAATTTATCATATAGCGATCAATGTGGGCAGATCAGTGATATAGTTGATCGAGTTAATTTAGTAATTCATCTTATTTGGAAATATAGTTGAAAACAAAATTGTAGTGTCCCCAACTGAGCAAGCCAAGCCAAAGACGACAGTGGCAAGGAACCAAACCTCCATCAGGCCATGATGGAGAAAAATAAACCTTAGGAGAAACCAGGCACAGTCGGGGTGCCAGTTCTCGCCTATTAATTATTCTGGCAACCTTACAGGTGAGGAATCATATTAGATTGGAATATTCAAAAGTTCAGAGGTTAAATTAAACAATTCAATTAAATAGGAATTTTCGAATGATCGGAGTCATCACGCCGGAGATGGATTTATTTAGCATGACGTGTCGAGTAAAAAATGATTAAATATTAATATTCGAACAATCGAAAACATCACGCCAGAGATGGGCTTATTTAGGGTGACGTGTTGAGTAAACAATTATTAAATATGAATATTCGAATGATCGGAGTCATCACGCTGGAGGTGGGTTTATTGTGGATGACATGTCAGTGAGGCGAATTAAGAGGAGACACTAAATTACACGGGCTCAGTAGACACTCCAGGAGGCGTTGTTCATGTCTGGGTGCAGATCCACCATCCAATCCGGATACGGCCCAGATCTGGCCGACTGCAGTAAATCTCAGGATAAACAGAGAGTTAAAATAATATGTTGTTAATAATGTCTAAGTTAATACTTGTTCAAAACAATCACTTTAGCCAAGTTTGAACTATTTTCTGTTTATTTTGATGAATAAAATAATTATTTCTTGATCAATAAATATGCTCTCATTAAAATATATTAATATAGAAATATATCTAAAAAAAAAATATAGAAACAAAATAATTTAAAGCTTGAAGGAGATCCCATAATAATTTAATATAGTTTTACAGTAGTAACAATACATTTTATTTTATTATATGGTATGATCACATTTTTAAATCTGATGGTTTCATTATAAAGATGGTGATTATATCTAAGCTGGACAGACTACTTAATATATTTGTGGCAAGGGGGGCGTGGTTCAGCGAGGTCTGCAGCGGGAGAGAGAGCCGCGGGACAAGCGGTACGTGAGTGGGTTGGAAGCAGATTAATAACACCTGTCTCTTGTTCTAGTAATGAGCGCGGAGAGGGGATAAAACATCAGTGGAACCGGAGATCGAGGAGAGAGAGAGCCCGGACGGTTGATGCCAAACCCCCCTTACAGAGACTGAGTTACCGGAAGCCGGAAGTGCCGACCCGGAAGTGACTGAGCGATCGTTGTTCATTGAGATACCACACCACAGTGTGTGTTGGCAAAGATATTGAGTTTAATAAAGATACAGCATCAACCGTCCAGCCGACCCCTTGTCCTCTTCCTTCCTTATCATATCGAACTTTGCTACAGTGGTGCCGAAAACCCGGAAGGAAGTAGGACCGCGCCGCCGCCATGACTACTCCAACGCCCTCCGCCACGCCGTTTGCGGACATTATCACCTCTCTCGCGGCCCTCCACCAGAATCAACATCAGGCCATGCTGGAGCTGCGGGCGGACCAGGAGCGTCGATTCGAGGCCATCGTCCGCGGCCAGCAAGAGGACCGCGAGAGGTTCCGGAGCTGGATAGACCGGGAGGTTCGCACCGAAGCCGCCGGGCTCGCCAGCGCACCGGTCCACGTGCCCCTACACAAGATGGGGCCACAGGACGATCCCGAGGCCTTCATAGACCTTTTTCAGAAAGCGGCGGAGGCCTGCGGGTGGCCCCGGGCACAGTGGCCGGTGCACCTTATTCCATTGCTCAGCGGAGAAGCCCAGGCGGCCGCCCAACAACTGCCGGTGGCGAACCTCCTGGATTACGACGATCTGAAGAGGGCCATCATTCAGCGGGTCGGTCGGACCCCCGAACAACACCGTCAGCGTTTCCGCTCGCTTGAGTGGGGGGAGACCGGCCGGCCCTTCGCGATGGCCCACCAGCTCCGGGACGCCTGCCGCAAATGGCTATTGGCCGGTGGAAGCGACGTGGACCACATCGTCGATCTGGTGGTACTGGAACAGTTCATCGCTCGGCTTCCCAAGAAGACCGCCGAGTGGGTCCAGTGCCACCGGCCCACGTCGCTGACGACGGCCATCAACCTGGCGGAGGACCATCTGGTGGCGTGCCCAGGGGTCGGCGAACCCCGTTTAACTTCTCCCTCTTTCTCTCCCCCCTCTGTCTCTCCTTCTCCTCCTGTCCCTCTCCCTAGGTCCCGCCCTCCAGGGCCCCCTCGTATTCCCCCCAGAGGTCGGGGTGGAATGGGCCCAGGGCAATACGGGAGTTCGAGGGCCCCGCCCAGGGGGGCGGGGCTGCTGGGGTCGGGCGGGGATATCGGTTCCGGTTCCACCCCCCCTCCGCGCTCATATTCCAACCCACTCCCCGCCGCAGGGGCGGCGGGCAGGCCTGGGCTGGCCTGCTGGCGGTGCGGTGACCCGGACCATTTTGTGGACCGATGTCCAATGATGGATATCGGGACAATGATCCGGGTCCCGGACGTCCAGCGGACCACCCCTGATCAAGCAGGAGAGTACCAAGTTCCTGTGAGTATCAAGGGGGGTACATATCAGGCCTTGGTGGATTCAGGATGTAACCAAACCTCGATCCATCAAAGCCTGATGCAGCCTGGGGCATTGGATACAAGCCGCATGGTTAAGGTGCGGTGTGTGCACGGGGATGTGGTGGAATATCCGCTTGTCCCAGTCACGATTCAGTTCAGGGGAGAAAATCATAGTGTTGAGGTGGCGGTTAGTCCCCACCTCCGGCATCCGCTAATTCTGGGGACGAATTGGCCCGCCTTTCCGGCGTTATTGGGGTCGATATGCGCGGATGCCGCTTGGGGGAGCCAGGCTAGGAACGGGGCGGTGCGGGTGCAGGTTGGCGAGACTGATACGGGGCCCTCGGAAACGGCTTCAGAGGAACCGAGCGGGGTCGAGAGACTGATTCTCTCGGACCGCGATGACTTTCCTCTGGAGCAGTCTCAGGACGATACCCTAAAACATGCTTTCCAACAGGTCCGCACTATCGACGGTCAGTCCCTTCAACCCGCCCTGCCCGTCACGTATCCTTATTTTGCCATAATTAAGGACAGGTTGTATCGAGTGACCCAAGACGCTCAGACAAAGGTAGATACAACCCAGTTGTTAGTACCAAAGAGCCGCCGGGAAATGCTTTTCCAGGCGGCTCATTCTAACCCAATGGCGGGCCACCTGGGACAGGCGGCCACGCTGAATCGTTTAATGACCCGATTTTTTTGGCCAGGCATTCACGACAATGTGCGCAGGTGGTGCGCGTCTTGTCCTGAATGTCAGTTGGTGAATCCACTGGCCTCCCCAAAAGCGCCATTGCGCCCCCTTCCATTAATGCAGGTCCCCTTCGAGAGAATTGCGATGGACCTCATCGGGCCATTAGAGCGATCCGCACGCGGACATCGTTTTGCGCTAGTTATCGTGGACTACGCAACGCGATATCCGGAAGCAGTGGCTCTCCGCAACATCTCGGCGAAGAGTGTTGCGGACGCACTGTTTCGTTTAATCTCCCGAGTGGGGATTCCGAAGGAAATCCTCACTGATCAAGGCACGGCGTTTATGTCACGCACGCTAAGCGAATTATACGGGTTATTGGGCATCAAATCGATTCGGACAAGCGTCTATCACCCACAAACAGACGGCTTGGTCGAACGATTTAATCGCACTCTTAAATCCATGATCCGTAAATTCGTACAGGAAGACGCCAAAAATTGGGATTGGTGGTTAGAACCCCTCTTATTCGCTGTGCGGGAGGTCCCACAAGCCTCCACGGGGTTTTCCCCCTTCGAGCTTCTCTACGGACGACAGCCCCGGGGGGTGCTGGACGTCCTACGAGAAACTTGGGAGGAGGGACCTTCTTTGGCCAAAAACGAAATTCAATATGTGCTGGACTTGCGAACAAAACTCCACACCTTGGGGCGGCTATCTAGGGAGAATTTGTTGCAAGCCCAGGACCGCCAAAGCCGGTCGTATAACAGGGGTACGAGACTACGCAAATTTACACCGGGAGAGAAAGTGCTCGTATTACTCCCTACATCGAGCTCTAAATTAATGTCGAAGTGGCAGGGGCCGTTTGAGGTCGCACGACAGGTGGGAGACCTCGATTATGAAGTGATACGGTCCGATAGGAACGGGGCACGGCAAATTTATCACCTCAACCTCCTGAAAAAATGGAATGAGGTGGAATCAGTGTTGTTGGCGACGGTGATCGGGGGAGAGGATGATCTCGGGCCAGAGGCGAGCATCAAAGCACAATCGGTCGCATTGGCCCCTGGGGGAGATCACCTCTCACCGTCCCAACTCACTGATCTCTCAAAGCTACAGGCGGAATTCGCCGACGTGTTCTCGCCCCTACCGGGACGTACCGACTTGATTCAGCACCATATCGAGACCGAGCCGGGCGTGGTAGTTCGCAGCCGGCCGTATCGCTTACCTGAACACAAGAAAAAAGTAGTTCAGGAAGAATTAGGGGCAATGCTCGATATGGGAGTAATAGAGGAGTCCAACAGTGACTGGGCGAGCCCGATCGTTTTAGTTCCTAAAACCGACGGCTCGGTCAGGTTCTGTGTGGACTACCGCAAGGTGAACGCAGTGTCGAAATTCGACGCGTATCCAATGCCGCGGGTTGACGAGTTGCTTGATCGGCTGGGCACGGCTCGATTTTATTCGACATTGGACTTAACGAAGGGCTATTGGCAGATCCCCTTGTCTCCATTGTCCAAAGAAAAGACGGCCTTCACCACGCCGTTCGGATTGCACCAATTCGTCACGCTTCCCTTCGGCTTGTTCGGGGCACCCGCTACCTTTCAGCGACTCATGGACAGGATTTTGCGTCCCCATGCCGCATATGCTGCTGCCTACCTGGACGATATCGTGATTTACAGTCACGATTGGCAGCGGCATATGCAGCATGTCCGGGCGGTCTTGAGGTCGTTGAGGGGAGCGGGGCTCACGGCCAACCCGAAGAAGTGTGCAATTGGGCGGGTGGAGGTAAGGTATCTGGGCTTCCACTTGGGTCATGGGCAGGTGCGTCCCCAAATTGATAAGACCGCCGCAATTGCAACCTGTCCGAGGCCCAAGACCAAAAAGGAGGTAAGGCAGTTCTTGGGGCTGGCGGGATATTATAGACGGTTTATTCCAAATTATTCGGACCTCACCAGCCCTCTGACTGACCTTACTAAAAAGGGGCTACCAGATACGGTCCAATGGACGGAGCCGTGCCAGCAGGCCTTCACCCGAGTTAAGGCTGCTCTATGTGGCGGGCCGCTGTTACACTCCCCTGACTTTTCTCTCCCTTTTCTGTTGCAGACTGACGCGTCGGACAGGGGGCTGGGCGCAGTCCTGGCCCAGGAGGTGGAGGGGGGAGAGCGGCCGGTGCTGTACATTAGCCGTAAGCTCTCGAAGAGAGAGGCTAAGTACAGCACCATCGAAAAAGAGTGCCTTGCCATCAGGTGGGCCGTTCTCACCCTCCGCTACTACCTTCTGGGGCGGGAGTTCACCCTCTGTTCGGACCACGCTCCTCTCCAATGGCTCCACCGCATGAAGGATACCAACGCGCGGATCACTCGTTGGTATCTAGCTCTTCAGCCTTTTAAGTTCCAGGTGGTCCACAGGCCGGGTGCTCAGATGGCTGTGGCCGACTTCCTCTCCAGAAATGGGGGGGGGGGGGGCTGCAGGCCGGACGGCTCCCCGGCCTGAGTCGGGCGGTGGGGGTATGTGGCAAGGGGGGCGTGGTTCAGCGAGGTCTGCAGCGGGAGAGAGAGCCGCGGGACAAGCGGTACGTGAGTGGGTTGGAAGCAGATTAATAACACCTGTCTCTTGTTCTAGTAATGAGCGCGGAGAGGGGATAAAACATCAGTGGAACCGGAGATCGAGGAGAGAGAGAGCCCGGACGGTTGATGCCAAACCCCCCTTACAGAGACTGAGTTACCGGAAGCCGGAAGTGCCGACCCGGAAGTGACTGAGCGATCGTTGTTCATTGAGATACCACACCACAGTGTGTGTTGGCAAAGATATTGAGTTTAATAAAGATACAGCATCAACCGTCCAGCCGACCCCTTGTCCTCTTCCTTCCTTATCATATCGAACTTTGCTACAATATTATATTTCCAAACTGAATCTAACCATGTCATGTCAACAAATGGAAAAGTCAGCCAGCTGTTTATTATCATGTTAAATATGGTGCATTTTGCCCTGACAGCAGGGGCACCTTTTACCCCAAATAGCATACTTTTATTCTTCCATTATTGAAAATCATTAATTACCTTGAAAAAAACTGACAAACATTAACAAGACCTTTGTCTCAAAATATATTAAATAATTTTAGTGCTACCTCAATCTACAGCGTTTTTAAAAACATCAAATTTTAGATCAAATGAGCGCAGAATTAACTTGTCCTGCTGCAGTAATCGCATCAAAGATCAGAATTATCCATGTGCATCTTGAGAAGCGGATGATTCAGAAAGTGCTGAGGCAAATTTGTGCCATCTAATGGTTTAGAGGAGAATAAAATCAAAGAAGCTTTAGCCCCGTCGTACCATATATGTTAGTATTTGTACAGCTATTCTCTGAAATGTTTTTCTTTCCTTAAAAAAATAGTTGATACATAAATATATAGTCTTTCATGATTCTTTCAATTAAATCTTTCATGATGTCATTCCAAATTGGTATGACTTTCTGCGCTATTCTATTCAATTAAAGTCAACTGCGAAAGGCATAGAAAAAAATATACGTAGAATATATTAAATGTTTTCTAAAGACACAAGATAGCTTGTGAGAAACAGATCCGCATCTAAATATATATCCACTAAATATTAAAATGACTTGAAAATCTGTTATCACTTTCAATATTTAAGGTAATCTCCACAATTTTCCACATAATATAGACATATGGGTCTGGAACAACATGCAAATCAATAAATGTTCTATTTTATTTTTTGCAGTGAACTATTCCTTTTAATACATATCAATTTACCTATCAATTGCTATTCAGTTTTCAGCAGGTTGGCCTGTTTACCATTTATCATTGTCCAACCTATCATGGACAGTGATACATTGAAAACAGCTAATAATAACCAAGTTTATTTACATAAAATGCCTGCTTAATTAGGTCAGAGAGAGCGAGATAGTGTTGTAGTCAAAACCACCTAATTTGGCCGAGACCAAGACAAGACTGAGACCAAGGCAGGGTGAGACCTACAAGATCAAGAACAGACCAGCACTCCTTAAATTCATAAAGATCCACATTAGCGCCTGAGAAATGTCAAGTCAGCTTTACTTATATAGCTAGTGCTTTACAATTGCCATTGTTTCAAAGCAACTTCAAAGTATATAAAAAATGTGTATATATATATATATATATATATATATATATATATATATATATATATATATATATATATATATATATATATATATACAGTATATACAGTATATACATGCAAATGTTTCTTAAATATATACATGCATGTGTGTGTATTCAAATATACATAATTATGCACAGTACACACACACACACCCACACACACACACACATTATGTAAAGACAAACTTTTATTTTGGATGTGAATAATCACAATTAATCAATAGCCCAGTACTAGTTATAATGTAAAAATGTAATGTAAAAAAAAAAATAAAAAAAAAAAAAAAAAAAAAATATATATATATATATATATATATATATATATATATATATATATATATATATAGGGACACCATACTAATACTGTGTTTGACCCCCTTCCGCCTTCAGAACTTCTTTAGAAATGTTGGCCTATATTGATAGGACAGCATCTTGCAGTTGATGGAGATTTGTGGGATGCACATCCAGGACATGAAGCTCCCGTTCCACCACATCCCAAAAGTTCTCTATTAAGCTGAGATCTGGTGACTGTGGGGGCCATTTTAGTATAGTGAACTCATTGTCATGTTCAAGAAACTAATTTAAAATTATACAGCTTTATGACATGGTGCATTATCCTGCTGGAAGTAGCCATCAGAGGATGGGTACATGGTGGTCGTAAAGGGATGGACATGGTCAGAAAAAATGCTCAGGTAGGCCGTGGCATTTAAACGATGCCCAATTGGCTCTAAGGGGCCTAACAGTGTGCCACGAAAACATCCCCACAGCATTACACCACCACCACCAGCCTGCATAGTGGTAACAAGGCATGATGGATCCATGCTCTCATTTTGTTTACACCAAATTCTGACTCTACCATCTGAATTTCTCAACAGAAACCGAGACCAGATCAGACCAGGCAACATTTTTCCAGTCATCAACTGTCCAATTTTGGTGAGCTTATGCAAATTGTAGCCTCTTTTTTCTGTGTAGTGGAGATGAGTGGTAACCGGTGGGGTCTTCTGCTGCTGTAGCCCAACTGCCTTAAGGCTGTGCATGTTGTGGCTTTGCATATGCTTTGCTGCATACCTTGGTTGTAATGAGTGTATATTTCAGTTAAAGCTGCTCTTCTATCAGCTTGAATCAGTCGGCCCATTCTCCTCTGCCCCAGTGGTTTCCAAACCTGTCCTGGGGACCCCTCACCACTGCACATTTTGTATGTCTCCCTCATTAGACACACCTAATTCAAGTCTTGCAATCTCTACTAATGAGCTGATGAGTTGAATCAGGTGTGTTATATCAGGGAGCCATACAAAACGTGCACTGGTGAGGGGTCCCCAGGACAGGTTTGGGAACCACTGCTCGGACCTCTAGCATCAACAAGGCATTTTCGCCCACAGGACTGCCGCATATTGGATGATTTTCACTTTCCACACCATTCTTTGTAAACCCTAGAAATGGTTGTGCGTGAAAATCCCAGTAAAGGAAGCAGATTGTGAAATACTCAGACCGGCCCGTCTAGCACCAACCACCTTTCTTTCCCATTCTGACATTCAGTTTGGAGTTCAGGAGATTGTGTTGACCAGGACCACACCCCTAAATGAATTGAAGCAACTGCCATATGATTGGTTTATTAGATAATTGTATTAATGAGAAATTGAACAGGTGTTCCTAATAATCCTTTAGGTGAGGGTATATTTGGAAGCCATTTTGAACCATTTAAAATTTAGTACCATGTGCCAACCGCAGAAGTTACAACCCCCCAAAGCTTCTAAGATTCCATTTAATTATTTTCTCTGTATCTCTTTGTTATTTTGAGATATTGCATCATACATTCATAATAGCAGAGGGAAGACAAGATGCACAAAGTACCTCAGGAATAAGTGTTAAATCCGTTTATTCTCAGATAGATAGACAAAACAATTCAGCTAAATAAGATGTAACAAATACTTTTATCCAGATTTATCCACATTTTTTCTTGTGCAAGATGTGCTGATAACAACTCGGGTTGTCCTTGTCCTCTTTTGATGTTCCAGTTTTCCAAAAAGAACCTCAAATTTTAATTTTTCTGACCACATAACAGTTTTCCACATTGCCACAGTCCATTTGAGTTCTTGCCCAGAGAAATGCGTGTGCTTCATGTTTAGATATGGCTTTTTTTTTTTACCTATAGAGATTTAGCCGGCAATGGCGAATTGCACGGTAGATTGTGTTCACCGACAATGTCTTCTGGGTTTATTCCTGAGCCCATGTTGTGATTTCCATTACAGTAGCATTCCTGTATGTGATGCAGTGCTGTCTAAGGGCCCGAAATTCAAGGGCATCCAGTATGGTTTTCTGGCCTTGATCCTTTCCCACAGAGATTGTTCTAGATTTCCTGAATATTTGGATGATATTATGCACTGGAGATGATGATAACTTTAAACTCTTTGCATTTTTTTTTCTCTGAGAAACTCCTTTTTGATATTGCTCCGCTATTTTTCGCTGCAGCATTGGGGGAATTGGTGATCCTCTGCACATCATGATTACTGAGAGACACTGCCACTCTGAGAGGCTCTGTTTATACCCAATCAAGTTGCCAATTGTCCCTACAGCTGTTCCTTATATGTACTATTTAACTTTTCCAGTCTCTTATTGCTATCTGTCCCAACTTTTTTGTAATATGTAGCTCTCATGAAATCCAAAATGAGCCAATATTTGGCATGACATTTCAAAATGTCTCACTTTCAACATTTGATATGTTACCTATACTTTATTGTGAATAAAATATACATTTATGAGATTTGTAAATTATTGCATTCCTTTTTATTCACAATTTTTACAGTGTCCCAACATTTTTGAATTGGGTTTGTAAAAACCACGCAAATGTCATTATTGACCTATTATTGACCTATTGACTTCAGACAACAGTATAATTGTTTTGTTTTGTTTTTTTATTAAAAGCCAATTCATGACACCTTGATGACCACGAAGACCAAAAAATGGTCTTAAGACCAGTTTTAAGACCAAGAGAGGTCTCGAGTACTAAAACACTAGAGAGAGGACGAACATGCTCATGTAAAACTAAATTACACAGGATCTTTAAAAAAAGAGAGAAACACCTAATTAATACATTAGAATTTAGCGCAAAACTCATGACAATATCAGCTTTAACCAACTACTGATATAATTCATCCCTATGTTCTTTTGTGATATTACAATAAAAGTTCTAATATGATTTCCATCTCTAAATTTACTTTTCTGCATATTAGCTATGATGCAAACAAAAGCCCTGTGTATAAGTGAAAACCTTATATAACAATTTTCTCTTCCCATCTGAAATCTGCACTGTTGAATCAGCGTTTTGAGTTTCAGCTGCAACGGTGGCAGCACTCTACTTACGGGCCGCGAGGGGGAAGCGCCCAGGATGACAAAAGCAAAAATCTAGATTAATGACAGGAATCAAGCTGGGGTGTCATCCGCGAGAGGGCACATCAATCTCAAATCAGATTACTCAAGATTAATGACGGCAAAGAAAAACATCTTGATAATGAACTTTATAATGATGGATGGTGCCCCGAGTTAATGTTAGAAAGCCTGAAGTGCAGTTTCCTGGCCCAGGCACAGAGACAGGCTAATCAAAGTGAAAGAGATGTTCAGAAATTGCATCATATTCAAAGATCGTCATACTTCTAAGTCTAAGAGCAAGTGTGTGACTCACTGTCTCCAGGGACACTGATCAAAGCCATGAAAGTCAACTGATATACTGTAGTTTAGTTCAGAGGAGTAGGACTCGCTCTTATGATGCATAATCACTGACAGTCAGTCAGTTTTCCGCTCTGCATTGTCAGCATGGCTGTGTGTTTGACATACATAAGAAGTTTAAAAGTTTCAGTGAGGTGTGATCTGTGTTACCAGGCTTGAACATAAAAGGAATAGTTCATCCACCTCATGTCATTTCAACCCCAAATGACTTACTTTCTTTTCCCGTGGAACATAAAAATGACACATTTTAAAGGAAGTATTGGTCACACTTTTGCACATTTAATGAATGTAAACTGGAGCGTTCAAGCTTCAAAAGGAGTGCAAGAAAAAAAAAAGGTATAGATCAAAAATCTATACATCTCATGCAATATGCACTAAGTGATACAATCCCCATATTGTTAAACAGGCTGAGACATTTTTACCTTGAATGTTCTAGGCTTCTGCTGTCAGTCACGTCCAATTGTTTTTGCTTTGTAAAAGCAGTCTGTTATGCTGTTTGATATTGCAAACTTATTGTAATCATAAGCACTGTTCCCAATGAATAATTTTACAGTTTACTGCACTTTGTTATTCTTTGCTATAGCAGCTTCTCAAGATATAGCTTACTTACCTTACTACTACTATAGTAACAATGACACGTTCTATAACCAAAGTCCAACCATGTCACAAGTCACCTCAGTTTGGACTTACTTTTAGTTGTGTTTGCTTGCCTGCATCTATGTGGATTTACAACTGGTTTTCCCATCCTGCACTGGGGCATGAATAATTAAATGAGTAATTTACATTTATGCATTTGGCAGACGCTTTTATCAAAAGTGACTTACATTGCATTCAAGGTACACATTTTTACATTATTTTCAGTTCTTGCTTTCCCTGGGAATCGGATCCAAGACATTGGGGTTGCTAGCGTCACACTCTACTGGTTGAGCTACAGGAAAGCTCTTTACTAATTCACTTCAGAATTAATATTTCCTAATAATTTACTATAATTTACCAAGATTTTCTTTCTGCAATTGAAAATAAATTAAGGTTTTTTAGGAGAACATTCAAGGATTTTTCTCCATATAGTGGACTTCAATGGGACCAATGGATTGAAGGTCCAAATTGCAGTTTCAGTTCAGTTTCAAAGAGCTCTGCATGATCCCAGACGAGAAATTAAGGGTCATATCTAGCAAAACAAGCATCAAGTAAACGTGTCATGAACTGGCTTTTTTAATATTAGTATACTGTTGTCTGAGGTCATCTAATGACCTTTGTGTGGTTTTTACATCCAAAAACATCATAACTAATAAGTAATAAGCTATTTTCTACACTGGTTTTGAGGCTCTCTCAAAAACGCTGGGTTTTGATGGGCGTGCCGCACTGTAGACTTGGAATTAAACGCCCACGGCTAGGATTGGATAAGATTTGCATATTTAATGAGCTTAAGCTCCCTTGTCAGTTCAGTTCACATAAGAGAGGAGAGATTGAGGGAGAAGCAGCAACCAGAATGATTCTCTCGACCACAGGGCTCGTAAACGTCTTTATCAAACAAACACAATTATTTATTTGTCATTGACCCTTGATTGATTGGACTATTATTTTTATATTACACATAGCCTGCACGATCAGACGATATAAGTGCGAACGGCGCGCACTTATATTTCTCCCGCAGCGCTAAGCGCTGTAGCCTAAGCTTACAGAGACTTCCACCATCAGCTCTGTTTTCTGTTCAGAAAAGCTTTTAACTGTTATGTTGGTTGATTGTTTGTATTATTCTATATTTTTACTTTTAATTTGCACTTTGAGATTCTTCGGAATGAAAAGTGCGTTATAAATAAAATCTATTATTATTATTATTATTATTATTATTATTATTATTATTATTAGTAGTAGTAGTAGTAGTTGTAGTAGTAGTATTACTCTTTCAGAAGATGCCTTATAGCACCCCCCAGCATACAACATGAAAACACAGAAAGCTGGAAAATCCTGTCAATGCCAGGGAAACAGTAAATAATAAGTATAATAATTAATGACATAATGTGAGTCAATTCAGCTATAAGCTGCTACAGAAAATAATTTTTCATTTGTTCTTTTTTCATTCTTCCAATATCAATTTAAATTTTAGCACCTGCTGAGAGTAGTTGTAGTTATTCTTGCTATCAGAATCATAACCACTGGCTGTATTTCCCTGGTGACTGATAGTGCTAATGCAATATGGCATTATATATTTCATGTCTAGATGGGGAAAAGGTCAGAGAAATGATATTAGTACTTCTTAAATTACATAAAGTGATCTTTTCTACCCTTTTTAACTGTATTTGCCTCTAGGGGGGTTCAAATAAAGAATAGCAGGCAGATGTTTTTTGAGTTTCTGTGATAGCAAGAGGTCCATCTCATTTAACGTCCCTGCATTCTGTTTCTTTCAACCTTTTCCCAAAGCGAAATGCGGGTCAGAGATACATGTAAAATTCCACATTTAATTTATAAATAGTCAAGAGAACAAATTGCTTTTTGATATTTTCAATTTCCAAGCCAGCCAAAGTTGTTATTTCCATTTACACTTGGCTTTGTCTCTGCAGAAAAATAATATTTTTGCATAAGTGCCCAAGTGCTTTTGACATCATAGTTATGTGATCATTGTTTAAAATTGATTTATTTTACTGTTATCTATAGAATTGGCCTTTGGGAAAAGAAAACGTATGTCCCTGGCTATATATATATATATATATATATATATATATATATATATATATATATATATATATATATGTGTGTGTGTGTGTGTGTGTGTGTGTGTGTGTGTGTGTGTGTGTGTGTGTGTGTGTGTGTGTGTGTGTGACAAACAATTATATCTTTCATCTTTCTATCATGCTGGCTAATCAGCTAATGACAGGCACATTAACTGTGAGGATGGGTGGCTTGTTATTAACAGACAGCTCATGCTGAGCAATGGTTAATTGAAGAAGGCTAGGAAAAATAGGAAAAATAGACCATTGCAATCATGATAAACCATATTGCTGACACACTGAGCTCATGACAGCCGCTAATAGGGAATGATTCCTGCTGTTTTAATGCCAGGCCATTGCTAAGGAGAACTGTGATACCTGCTATAAATTAAGGTTTGTGTGTTAATGTGCAGTACCTTGCATTTATCAAAAACTTGCATTTTATTAATTTATTAATTTATTTTTGGATGGGTTCTTGAATTAACTTAAATGTAATAATTCTTAATAATTTAATAATTATTAATTATTCTAAAATAAAAGAATTTTAATAATTCTATTTTTTTCAAGTCAGTGGTTTCACGCTTCTTTGAAGAATCAGTATGCATAGGTTTTCTAAAACAGTATAGAATAAAAAATATTTTCTCAAAAAGGTATGCACTGACCTCACTTCACAGCCAGAACACGCCCCCTCAGCCGGACTGAGTGGCAGAACAGCTGCTGCTTGACTTGATTTAGTATAGGGCAATCTGTGAAAATACAAGCAAAACAACCTATTCATGAATTGTCATACAACATATAGGCTCTGATTTTACCCCAAAATTCAGCATATTGACACAAAATGACAACTGCAAATCCACATTTCATTGCCTGGAGTCCACTTGTTTCTATGAACTTCAACAATCCATTTGCTTGTCTTTTCTATAGCTTTAGGCAGTATGTAAAACTATACCTCAGAGTTCTTGTCAAATCTATTTGTACAGTCAATCTCAAAGCTCTTTTTCTGTTTTAGATGTGTTTTTTGTAGCATTCACGCTGAAAACCACTGCTGCTGCTTAGCCCTCCTTCGATTTGCCACTCAGTGGATGAAACTTTAATTGGTGCAGGATGATAGGTCCTTTACATCTGCAAGCAATCACATCATTAGCTTAGCATGGCACAAGCTAATTGGCCTCTGAGCCAATGAGTATGCTTGCTCAATATTTGAAAAGTCTGGTTCATTGTTTGCTATAAGCTAATCCTGCACCACACTATCAGCTCTGGAACCCTCTACCTCCCCCAGCTCCACCTGCCGAAATCTCCTAAAGGATTTATGTATTCATGCAAGATCAGCATATCGTACATGCTCTGATGTGTAGGCTGTGTTCCACTCCACTTTTAGACACACACTTGCAAACTGCCCTAAGCACTTCCCCCTCGGGGGAATTGCTGCCGCCATTTTTAAAATGCATTCCACTCGTGAAGTGGACGAGGGAAGTTTATATGGGCAGACACACACTCCCTTTCTTGTGGCTGTTAAATACTTAACCGCAAAAGTTTCAGTGGAAGACTTCAAGAGTTTACTTTATAACATTTTAAATATGGATATTTTTTCTTACACAAACGCATTGAATAGAATCATTAGGCCTCTATTAACCTATCGGAGCCGTGTGGAGCACGTTATTTGATGGACAGCTGCATTTTTTTATGGACTTCAAAAACAGCTACAACTACTGCTTGGATTAACGTTAGCCTGGACTTTTTAAATATTACTCCAATTGTATTTGTCTGAAACAAGAATGTCATGAACACCTATGATGACTTAAGGGTAAGTAAATCATAGGCTTAAGCCGCGTTTCCACCGCAGGAACTTTACCCAGGAACCAGGAGCTTTGGGGTGGTACTCGGTGTGTTTAGACCGCAGGAACTAGGGTCTAAATGAAGTTCCGAGTAAATATTTCCCCCTCCAAACAGCCCTGCTCGCGAGGTAGTACTTTTTCAAAGTTCAGGAACTTTCGAGGGCGGGACTTTGATGCTGAACATGCTAATTGGTTTAGCTCACGCTTCATTTTATTTCAACCGGCATTTTTAAAAGTCTTTTGCGAGGTTCGTTCTGTGTTCAGTAAATATCAGTCTTGCTCTCTGTCTGATGACGCGCAATCGTCTCAGCCATCTCACGTGCAATGTCCGTAACAGCTGATAATAATATACATTGTCATTTTAAATCTAGCTTTACAAGCTTTCTGAATATGCTAGTGTTCTTTTCTGTCATTGTTAATTACCTCTTTAGTAAACCTAACGTTATACATAACCAGCAAAAGCAGCCCAGCTTGAATCTCTTCCATACTCGTTATTAATTTTTTTACAGTCTATTTTTCACCATGTAAACGACCTGACCGATTACTTTTAAGTGTACGTCCTTACATGACGTGACAGCGTGCGCCGCGCTCATGTTGACAAGAGAGGAAAGTTCATTTTTCTGTGGGGTAAACTTTTTATTTCATAAGTTATGAAGATAATGTTGGAATAGTGACACAGCGTATATTGCCCCAGGTAGTTTTCACTTTAACTGCGCCTGACAGAAGAATTTTTTTTTCTTTTTCTGAGATGATTATTACACTTTATAACAAATAAATAGCTTATAATACTGTATTAGTCCTGGTGGCCGTTAAGAGTTGCTATGGCTACAGTTTACACATTCCAGCTGCTGGATAAAACAGCGTTGACATTTTTGATGTGGCAGACAAACTGCATGTGACAAAATGATTGCGATTGAAAGTCATCACATGTAAACCCCAGATCGGTTTAGATAACGTCTCATGTAAACAGTGCTCTAAATCTTTCAATCGGAATGAAAAAAAAAAAGTGTGCTTGTAAACGTGGCTAGTGTCGCGCAAAAATGATTACTGTCCGTCACTGACTTGGAGGAGCAGTCGCGTGCAGTCCTACATCACCGGACTCATTTGCCTAATCTTCACGGAACTTTAGATCGCAGTGGAAACGCAGACAGTTGCAGGTCTGGGAGGAGAAAAGTTCCTGTAAAAAAAGTTCCTGGTACAAATTGTTCTGGGCAATTTTGGTGGAAACGGGGATTTAGTTTCATTTTTGGGTAAACTAACTCTTTCAGCATTCATTTCAACACTTAGCATATGGTTAAAACAAATCTTCACCAAAATAAAGGTTTAAAGCAGTTTGGAACTGTTTTTCTTAGTGGAAGCTTTGCGTAAAACCTGATGAAATATTTAGTCCCAAGACAATATTTCATGTTTAATTTACTTGAAACAAGTATCCGTGTAATAAGCGGGATAATGTAGACCCAGCCGGTTGTTATCACAGAATAAACCCCTTCAGAGTGATGCAAGACCCCTCCGCTTCGGGGTTTATTCTGCGATAACAACCCGCTGGGTCTACATTGTCTCTTACTTGCAATCCAAGACTTCTGAAGTCATAAGATATCTATTTCGTGTATAATGTAAAGAACAGAGTTGATCTTAATGTTTTAATCAGTGAAATATTGATCCCGCTGCTCCATGAATGCACACACACCCTCAGTCATATCTCATTCAAAAGATACACCTGACTCGAGCATGACGCGATGAGTCACAAGACACACAAGAGACAATGACATTTTACAATAAGCGGACATAAGTACGCAATTGGTTACGAGACATACGAAAGCCAGTGCAATTTCACTATCAAAACTAACGTAAAGTTGAGGCTATCCGCTTATACTTTTAATCATATACAGGTATGTCAAATAACCTGCTTTCTGATATACCCCCCTGAGGAACAGATGGCCAACATAACAACGTGACATTTGAAATTACTGAATCTAATCATAAGTCTGATAAAAGAAGATAATAATAAAAATAATTATAATAAAAATGCTTATTTAAAAATAATGTCAGAGGTTTTTATATATTATGTTATATTTAATATTATCATAAATTGTTGTTTTCAATTAGGTGACTCATTCAATGTAAAATAAATGTTTGTTAGGCTACTGATATGACTGGAGCCGTCATCATTTTATACTTTTTAATGATGTGAAACTGACTGTGTACATTGAAAATGATTTGTACTGCTTGTTCAAATTGCTTCATTAAAATGAGCTAAAGCAACACAATTGTTATAGATTTTGTCCCAACTTAATTTGATTGTGTTCAATCCACTTAAATATAAATCAAATTGAAGTTTACTTAATCCGTTGAGATTACATGAATGACTTGTGTTGTATTATCTGAAACTGAGCAGGGCTTGTTAGTTCCAATCATGCTTTGCATTTGGCTAAATCAAATGTTATTTTAAATGTAAAAATGTTTTAATGTATTTTTGAGCCAAAAAAACGTGCTTTTGTATAAAAATGTTTAATATTCAATTTTGTTGGATTTATTAGAAGACAGTGGGTTACCATTGTGGAGAAGAGTGGAGCATTTGCTTAGGCCATGGACTAACACAACTAGGGCCCTATCTTGCACCCAGCGCAATTGACTTTGTACACCGACGCAGGTATCATTCCTATTTTGCACCCACACAAAGCGCGCTTTTCCCTCCACAGAAGCACGTCGCTAAACTAGTGAATGAACTTGCGCTCCCTGAGCGGTCAGCGCAAAAAAGGAGGCGTGTTCCGGCGCAAACAATGCCTGGTGCTATTTTGCTGTTCCATTAAACAGTTGCGCCACTGACCAGAAAAAACCTGGTCTACAGTCAGTGGAGCGTTGCGTGTTGTTCATTGTGCTATTTTAAGGGCGCATGCTTGACCATAATGTATCGCGTGCACAACATGCATACACTTTGCTCATGAAATCGACACAGATGCAACAGTTATTTTTGCAAATCATAAATTGTTACACTAAAACAAATATTAACACATTGTGGTGTGCCATGAAGATGTGAAAAAATAGGCATACATCTAGCTTACAAATTATTCAGGCTTATTGTAGTAATTAAGGATCAGACCTGTTTGCCCAATAGTGGCAAGACATATATGTATATAAGGACATCTGACAAATTGGTTTGTCCGTCAAAAAATCGACTGAAAAACTAAAAAACTGTTTAACCGACGCTGTTTAAAAAACTGTTTAACCGACTGTTTGACCGACGCTATTTTGGGTGGGTTTCTCCCATCCCCATACAACACAAATTCTCTGTCTTTCACTCCCTTACGAAAGGAAAATATATTTACCAATATATTACTTGAAATATATTTTAATATATTGTAAATATATGGAATAATATATTGATGGTATTATAAAATATATTATATATTCATGTAATATATTGCAAAATATACAAATGATTGCCGCTTTCAATATATTGCAATATATTGAAATATATAAATATTAATTCCCATATATGTGAATATATTGCCTAATGTATTGCATGAAATTTTCCAGTATACAGCAATATATTTTTGTTTCGTAAGGGCTGCTCTTACAAGAATGTGCGCCTGGTAAATACGCAATAATAATAGCAATCCATAATGGAACTTGCGCACCTGCTTTTAAAGGGAATGTTGGATGCCGCTCTGATTGGTTTATTCACGTTACGACCAAACCACACCTATGAATAATAAAGCTACTTCAGACCAACCCATTTTAGATTTGCGCCGGGCGCAAGAGCCATTTATCCCGCTGGGAAAATAGCAACAGCGCCGAGACCCGCCCACAAAGTTACTTGCGCTCAGCGCTTTGAGACTTGCGTTTCAGATCGTTAAAATAGGGCCCCTAATGTCATAATAGCTTTGTTGAAGAGCTTTTAATGCATAGCATTTAAGATGATGTTGTGCACTTGATGCAAAGGGCAATGTTAATTCAGTTGTGTAGCATCACAATATATGAAGTTAAAGTGGATTGATGAATATATAATATTGAATGCCTGAATCAAGTCAGGAAGCAACATAAAATGAGACTACTGAATTGGGTCACTTAAAATGTGTTTATTCCATGATGTTGAAGTTACAGGAACAAATTATGTTTGTTTTTTTTGTTTGTTTTTTTTACTTAATTGATTCATGTGATTCAATGTACGCAATTAAATCATGTTTTTTCAGTGTGCTTTTTAACATTGTTTTTAGTATTAAAATGTCAGCACACATTTTAATAAAATAAGGTTTTTGTGTTGAATAGCAGTCTTTGTTTAATAGTTATTTTAACATTACATTTATTCAGTGCCATTTGTGCCCACTCTTAAAACTGTGATTAATGCGCATAAACTTGCAACACAGAATGCTAACATCTCTATCACCACTGTGTTTATACGGACAAAAACAAAGGCCGAAACAGACGTGAGTGCACTTTGTTGAAAAATGTTTTTGTGCTTTAATAAAGAATGCTTGTTAAGAACCTACTCTGCCCTTTCACGCTTTCACTCATGAATTTCCTCACGTTCCGTGCATAGATTTTCTGTCGCGAAGAGCTATGGGAGCCAGAAAAGTTGTGTTTGAAATGACGTTCCTCTCTGCTTTGCTTCTCCCTGGCAGAATCAATCACAGCTCGGTCTGTGCATCAGTTATGTTTCATAGATTTGCCAATAGTTTTGCCAGCTCCTCAGGAGGAGCGAGGGAAAGTACAGAAACCTGCCAGCTGTCTTTAAACTGTTAGCTGTCATTTGCATTGGTGGCAGTACCACCAGGAGGCTGATAAATCTGATTTACTGGGCCACGCAGGTTGCATTTATATTAATAAGAACGGGTCTTTTGAGAAAAAATATGTGTTTGGGAGATTTGTTATCCATTACCTGAGGAGAAGGGTGTACACATGGGATAAACAAGGTGTTGTACTGTGTTAATTCTTTTACAACATTATAACATCAAATATGAGGCTATCAAATATAGTGTATGCATGTTGCTTTCAAAAGGGAGATGTAACTCTCACCCTGCATTACCAAAATGTTGCTTGTGATATTCTTACCTCAGATTGAAGGGTTCCTTCTTTGTCTTTCATTTTAAACCTAAAGTTAAGTCAAGTCACCTTTATTTATATAGCGCTTTTTACAAGACCAGTTGTTTCAAAGCAGCCTCAGAGTGTTAACAGGAAAATAATGCAACAGAATTTGATTCGACTATACAGCCGCTCTGGTGAAAACGGTGATGTCATCCAGCTAATTTAAATGATCATATAATGTCAATGCGGGCAGATCAGTTATATAGTTTAAGTTTAAGAATCCCCAACTGACAAGCCAGACCCACATCAAGATGTTTGGTCTGGAAACTCACCATAGACAGGGCTCAATCCGAGGGGCGGATAAACGGTTGTCTTTCAGACTCCCTCTGCACGCGATAGGATATCGCTACCACCAACCAGAGCAACGAAGGTGAAACAGAGCTTGTTGATAGATTAAACATTTGCCGTATCCGGTCAGCAAAACCCCGAACACATATTCCCTTCTTAAGAATGACTTCAGTGCCGTTCTTTGTTCTTTTCTCAGAGAAAAGCTTAACTCAAAGTCTTCCAGAATCGCGGTCAAAGCTGATTCGAAAGACCGCCGACGTTCGCCAGTTTCTGTGTTTACTAGAAGCATGCAAACGCAACTCGGCCATCGTCATTATGGCCCCGCCCGCCGAATCTATACACGATGTGATTGGCCCGGCAAGAGTTAGGGGAATACAGCTCAGAAGGGTATTGAGAGTTGCTAGACGACACTTGCGGGCAGATTAAATTTGCTGCCGCTAGGGTGCATCTAGATTTCTAGGCTACCCAACTGAGCAAGCCAAAAAACCAAAGGCGACAGTGGCAAGGAACTAAAACTCCTTCAGGGCCAGAATGGAGAAATAAACCAGGCTCAGTCAGGGTGCCAGTTCTCCTCTATAGGACAAACAAATAGTAAATTATTATGATTCAGGCAATGTTACAGGTTATATTAGATAAACAGATATTCGTAAGATTAAACATTTAGTTTTTTAAATTAAGCAAATTACAATATAAATATTCCATATACATTTATAGGTACATATCAAGTAAAATATTACCAGAAATTAACATAACATTTACAACAATTATTACCCTGGTGGACATATCAATTACATTTTCATAACAAGCAGAGAAATGCTTAATGTTTGAATGTGAAAAATAAATCAATCATTTAGTAGATTTAATAAATTAGTATTAAATTCAATTATGCATGTTAATTATTATTTGTGTTTTTATGCCTATTTATATACATTTTCCAAGTCGAGTCAAGTCACCTTTATTTGTATAATGCTTTATTCATAGTTTCAAAGTGGCTTTATAGAATAATGATTCCAACAAAGCAGCTTTGAACAGAAAAAAGGTGTCATTGTTCAGCTGAAGTCAATTCAGTGTTGATTCAGTTACGTTATAAAGATGATCAATTATTAAATATCGGTATTGAAGCAGCTGTGCAGAAAACTGTGGTGTCAACGTCCTGCTAAGTTCAGTTCAATAGTATTGTTGAATATGTTCTTAAATAAGCAAGCCAGAGGCGACAGTGGCAAAGAACCCAAACTCCATCAGGTGACAGAATGGAGAAAAAACCTAGCTCAGTTCTTCACTGGGACTCTCCACTGGCTAAAGAACAAACACGATGTGGTTATGATTCAGCCTGCATCAGAAGTTGGATTGTGTATTGGGTAAAACTTTACAATAAATGTGCACTAATATGCATTAATTCATGCTTAAAGGGTTAGTTCAACCAAAAATGTATTTGATGTCATTAATGACTCCCCCTAATGTTGTTCCTCACCCGTAAGACCTCCGTCGATCTTCAGAATACAGTTTAAGATATTTTATATTTAGTCCGAAAGCGTATGAAAGTGTATGCACACTATACTGTCCATGTCCAGAAAGGGAATAAAAACATCATCAAAGTAGTCCATATGTGACATCAGTGGGTTAATTAGAATCTCTTGAAGCATCGAAAATACATTTTGGTCTGAAAATAACAAAAACTACGACTTTTCAGCATTGTCTTCTCTTCCGGGTTTGTTTTCAATCCTTAAATAAAGATTCAAACGGTTATGGACCAGCGGATTGATTTATGATTCAGATTGCGTCAAACTGCTGAAATCACCTGACATTGGCGATCCAAATCATGAATCAATACGCTGATTCATAACCATTCAAATCTTTATCTGAGGATTGAAAACAAACGTGGAAGAGAAGACAATGCTGAATAAAGTTATAGTTTTTGTTATTTTTGTAAAATATCTAAAACTGTGTTCCAAAGATCCAAAGATGAACGGAGGTCTTATGGGTGTGGAAACGACATTAGGGTCATTCATGACATAAATTATTTTTTTGGGTGAACCCTTTAACTAATGCACAGATAATCATGAGTTAATGTATGACTCATGAAGACCTAAATCATTAATTAATGATTACCATATCAGCAACTAATGAAGATTATATATGATTAACAGATTAAATCATCATTAAATTGTTATTAGTTAAATGTGTCAATATGTATTAATTCCTTAATAACGTATTTGACCCATTGTGGTAATTAACACATTTATTTACAATATTTGTTAATAAAATATGTTATTAGGGAAATAAAACATGATGTCATATTTAATCTATTAACCATATAGAATGTTCATTAGTTGCTGATGCAGTAACATTAATAAATGTTTGAGTTCTTCATGAGTCATACATTAACTCATGATTATCTGTGCATTATTTAAGCATGAATTAATGAATATTAGTGCACCCGTATTGTAAAGTGTTACCATGGATTGTTATCATTTCAAGCAATTCAGTATGGAGCCAAAACTGGCCATAGGATCTGTTTTGGGGTTACGTCTGTGTGCAGGTCCATCATCTAATCTGGATATATTTAGTTTCTGGCTGACAACAGTAACATTGTTATAAAGATGAGACAGACAGACTAATATGCCATTCGTCTTATGATTTAACAAATGTTGTGGGAAGTGTCCCTGGGTCTGGTTGTCCTACTTTATGCAACAAAACAATCCTTTAACAGATTGGAATTATAGAAATGTGATTATCTGTTATGTGTAGCCTATATGCCAGGATAAAGATGTGTGTTTTAAGTGTTCTAGATTTAAACTGACATATGCTCGGTTTCACAGACAAGTCTTAGTCCCAGACTAAAATCCATGTTATCTGAAATGACTGGAAATATGTCAGTGACATTGTTTTGTCTAAACACCATGTTTTTTTGTTTTGTTTTTCTAGGGCACATTTATAAAAGCTACCATGTCCCAACTAAGGCCTAATCCTGGCTATGTCCACGGACGGTTGGCTGAACAGCTGATGCATACAGCACACTTATCTTAAACACTTCAGGAGTTTCGAAGTCGTCTGATTGGTTGAATTCTACAGGATGTTTGAGCACAGTTAATTTGTTTGGGGAATTATGACTTTCTAACTATTGTTGAAAGCAACACTCCTTTTCTTGATTTGTATGTCCTATGAGTTTAATTAGCTGTTGTTTTGCATGACAACACCAATTCAAACCACCTCGCATCAAAGACAAATTATTTTTTGTAATCGGAAACCGGTGTTGAATGCTAGCCAAGGGAGTAAAAAATGGCATGGAAACTCATTTCAAGTTGGTTTGTGTCATTTTGTTAATGACAACGACTCTCTTCCCAACTGAAACTATCATTACAGGGGGGAATTCATATTTCACTCATCTGACATCTCAATTGACAGCTCATCTGGAGAGATGTGAAAGAAAACTCAGCCATATTGCTTCCGTAGCATGCACCGGCACACCGGCATACAGGAACATTTGGGTGTTTGTGAAGGATGTGGACACATTGAGTGAGCCTGGGACCGTGGTGTGACGGATATATATGAAGGCTGCATAGAGGGCTGAGCGTTTTAAAGGTAGCGAGTGTGGAGGCTTAGCCAGCATGCAGGGCCAATGACACAGTTATCATGAAGATGAATGCCGGCCAGCACCTTAGTTCCAAGCTAGGCTTCTCCTTAGAGGAGCGTGAAAACTATAGATCTGGATGCAGTACGCAAGAGCACGCACCATCATGCACTTGCATACAAAGCAGATACTGCTCTCAAAATCTGTGAAAATTACTTTCTTCCTTTAGTTTTATATGGTTGTTATATTCTACACTGTAGCATTTCTACACTGTAGATGCCTGAATAAGCACACTAGAATATATTATACTCCTGATGAAGAGGTGCTACACAAAAGCACATCTTGTCTGGTAGTGAGGGGGAGGTTAGCGCGGTTCTTCCACTGAGTGAAGTAAAAGTGATTTGTATAGGTTGCTGCTTTGTGCTGACCACCTGCTGAGGTCCGGTCCCAATCAAACCCTCTCCCAGCAGCATACCTGCTCCTTATTGACTTGACTGAATTGATCTGTCGATCTCACCAGTAGGTCAGCATTTAAATATACTTTTTAATTTGATAATCTGTCAGCTGTTTCAATGAAGTGCAATAATCTTCTGTTTGACTTATTACATAAAGAACAATTATGAATATACTTGAAATTTAAAGTATACTTAATAAAGGGTAACTTGAAGTATACATGCTATTTGTAAGGGTCACTAGGTTGTCCTAATTCTAGAATATAGGCTAGTATAATAAAATTATAATAAAAGTGGATATATACATACACATTTTTGGCCTTTTAAACACTTGGCCAATATATCCAAAACTGGATTGAAACTCACATTGATGAGTTTTAACCAGTCTAATCTTAGTATCATTATGTATTTACATTTACATATATATTTTTGCATGTATGAAAATACGATTAAACATGCAATGAACATATTACATAGTATCTGTAATTCAGCTATTTGCATGCTGTTTATGTATGATATACTGAATTTAATCAAGAATACAGCACAAAAGAAAAACACTTAATATTTAGATTTAGATTCTAATATGTTGCTCAAGTAACATTTCTTACTATAATAAATGTTGAAAGCTATTACAGTGGGGCAAAAAAAGTATTTAGTCAGCCACCAATTGTGCAAGTTCACCCTCTTAAAAAGATGAGAGAGGCCTGTAAGTTTCATCATAGGTACACTTCAACTATTAGAGACAGTGATAAAGAAAAAAACACAGAAAATACATTGTCTTATTTTTAAAGAATTTATTTGCAAATTATAGTAGAAAATAAGTATTCGGTCACCTACAAAAAAAGCAAGATGTCTGGCTCTCACAGACCTGTAACTTCTTCTACTTTAATCTGTATTAATGGCACCTCTTTGAACTAGTTATCAGGTTAAAAGACACCTGTCCACAACCTCAAACAGTCAGACTCCAAACTATGGACATGACCAGAGAGCTGTCAAAGGACACCAGAAACAAAATTGTAGACTTGCAGCTGGCTGGGAAGACAAAAGCAAAAGCAAATGGAAGTCATTTACAAAATTACTAAATCTCCGTCAATCTGGGGATCCACACAAGATCTCTCCCCATGGGGTCAAAATGATCACAAAAACAGTGAGCAAAAATCCCAGAACCACACGGGGGACCTAGTGAATGACCTGCAGAGAACTGGGACCAAAATAACAAAGGCCATCAGTAACACTCTACGCAGTGCAAGACATGTCCCTCTGCTTCAGCCAGTACATGTCCGGGCCCATCTGAAGTTTGCTAGAGAGCATTTGGATGATCCAGAGGATTGGGAGACTGTCCTATGGCCAAATAAAACCAAAATATAACTTTTTGGTAAAAACTCTACTTGTGTTTGGAGGAGAAAGTATGCTGAGTTGCATCTAAAGACCACCATAACTACTGTGAAGCATGGGGGTGGAAACTGGTGAAAAATGTTTTGGGGCTGTTTTTCTGCAAAGGGTCCGTATAAAGGAAAGAATGAATGGGACCATGTACTGTGAGATTTTGAATAAAAAACCTCCTTCCATCAGAAAGGGCATTAAAGATAAAACAGGGCTTGGTCTTTTAGCATGACAATGATCTAAAACACACTACTCGGGCAACAAAGGAGTGCGCATTTCGTAAGAAGCATTTCTAGGTGGCCTAGCCAGTCTCCAGATCTCAACCCCATAGACAATCTTGGGAGGGAGTTTCCATAAAATATTAAGCAACCTACAGGGGGGCAAAAAAGTATTTAGTCAGCCACCAACTGTACAAGTTCTCCCACTTACAAAGATAAGCGAGACCTTTAATTTTCATCATAGGTACACTTTAACTATGAGAGACAGAATGAGAGAAAAAAAAATCCAGAAAATCACATTGTCTGATTTTTTATTTGCAAATTATGGTGTAACCTTGATTTTGTGATTTCTGGATTTTTCTTTTATTTTTTAGATTATGTCTCTCACAGTAGACATGCACCTACGAAGACAATTTCAGACCCCTCCATGATTTCTAAGTGGGAGAACTTGCAAAATAGCAGGGTGTTCAAATATTTTATTCCCTCACTGTATATATATACAGTATATATATATATATATATATATATATATATATATATATATATATATATATATATATATACAGTATATATATATATATATATACAGTATATATATATATATATATATACAGTATATATATATATATATATATATATATATATATATATATATATATATATATATATATATATATATATATATACAGTCTTGTTCAAAATAATAGCAGTACAATGTGACTAACCAGAATAATCAAGGTTTTTAGTATATTTTTTATTGCTACGTGGCAAACAAGTTACCAGTAGGTTCAGTAGATTCTCAGAAAACAAACAAGACCCAGCATTCATGATATGCACGCTCTTAAGGCTGTGCAATTGGGCAATTAGTTGAAAGGGGTGTGTTCAAAAAAATAGCAGTGTCTACCTTTGACTGTACAAACTCAAAACTATTTTGTACAAACATTTTTTTTTCTTCTGGGATTTAGCAATCCTATGAATCACTAAACTAATATTTAGTTGTATGACCACAGTTTTTTAAAACTGATCCATGATCCCTGGTATGCGATAAATAGGCCCGACACCATAGTAGGAGAAACATGCCCATATCATGATGCTTGCACCTCCATGCTTCACTGTCTTCACTGTGTACTGTGGCTTGAATTCAGAGTTTGGGGGTCGTCTCACAAACTGCCTGTGGCCCTTGGACCCAAAAAGAACAATTTTACTCTCATCAGTCCACAAAATGTTCCTCCATTTCTCTTTAGGCCAGTTGATGTGTTCTTTGGCAAATTGTAACCTCTTCTGCACATGCCTTTTTTTTTTACAGAGGGACTTTGCGGGGGATTCTTGAAAATAGATTAGCTTCACACAGACGTCTTCTAACTGTCACAGTACTTACAGGTAACTCCAGACTGTCTTTGATCATCCTGGAGGTGATCATTGGCTGAGCCTTTCCCATTCTGGTTATTCTTCTATCCATTTTGATGGTTGTCTTCCGTTTTCTTCCACGTCTCTCTGGTTTTGCTCTCCATTTTAAGGCATTGGAGATAATTTTAGCTGAACAGCCTATCATTTTTTGCACCTCTTTATAGGTTTTCCCCTCTCTAATCAACTTTTTAATCAAAGTACGCTGTTCTTCTGAACAATGTCTTGAACGACCCATTTTCCTCAGCTTTCAAATGCATGTTCAACAAGTGTTGGCTTCATCCTTAAATAGGGGCCACCTGATTCACACCTGTTTCTTCACAAAATTGATGACCTCAGTGATTGAATGCCACACTGCTATTTTTTTTAACACACCCCTTTCAACTAATTCAACTAATTGCCCAATTGCACAGCCTTAAGAGCGTGCATATCATGAATGCTGGGTCTTGTTTGTTTTCTGAGAATCTACTGAACCTACTGGTAACTTGTTTGCCACGTAGCAATAAAAAATATACGAAAAACCTTGATTTTTCTGGTTAGTCACATTGTACTGCTATTATTTTGAACAAGACTGTATATATTTATATATATATATATATATATATATATATATATATATATATATATATATATATATATATATATATATATATATATATATATATATAAAATCTTTTAGATAAATGTGTTCATCTAAAATAAAATACACAGCCTACTAATGAGATCACGCTGGTTTGAACACATGCTAACCAGGCCATGTCATCACGATTCCTAGGTAAAAAATAACTTTCATCTGTTAGAAAGCATTAAGTTCATGTTGTAATGATACTGTAAAGAAAGCCTGATAGAGTTTAAAAGGTGTTCAGTTAAAGAGAATGAGTCGTTTACCAGAGATGGTATGATGAGGCTGTAAACATTTTTAATTGTGATTCAAAAGCGAAGAAAATGTTAAAGTAAAAAGGTGAAAGATTGGCAGCAAATGACCTGCTATGTGTAAATTGAGAAGGTGTGTAGAGAATAATCAGTTTGGCAGTTGAGAGCTGTAAAACATATGACTCATATTTTGAATTCAAGTGGTGAGAGGTCGTTAGCCAATTCCCCATGTCTATAAAAAAACATAATTAAGAGAGTGTTATCCCAGTTATAACCCCGTGGAATTTATAATTTAAAACGTGTTACAAATTAAACTCGATGGAAGGCTTTCATTTGATTTGATTAACATCACAGTAGGTACTATGTGCATATTTAGAAGATTTTCAGGAGTGCACATTTATTGATTGGACTCAGATTGTCTCAGAAGTTTCCTCCCATGCAGGCTCTCAGTGGGTGAACTTTCTTTTGAGTTATTTATTTATTTGTCTGTGTTTCTGCTTGTGTTCCACAGCACAAGGACATGCATGAACACGTACCTCAGATTTGCCTCCGGTTTGTTATGCGTGTCCTCAGCCGCTCAGTACCTCTCTGCAGCCAACGGGACATTGGTGACAACCATCAAATAGGAGCATTGACAAAAAGATAACACAGCTGAGAGGCCCAGCTAGCAGGTCGGGGATAAGACAGGTGATGATCTGTCTAAAATATTGTTCCAGTGAACATCGGACTATTCCACCAATGGTGCGTGTCAATAGCTTTTGGTCTCGCCGCTGTCAGATCGGCAACCATGGCGACCTGTGTCTGATTCCTGCTCGCTGCAATCAGGAAAACAACAGGTGGCTTTGTCTCACAGGTGAACCCAGAACCTGTCAGAGGAACAGATGGAAATTCATAAACAATACACCTGACTCCAAGCCATCCTGAGGGGAATTCTTCCAAAAGAAAATCTGCAATCCCTTGTTTCACCTATCACAAAAATGCATACAAATGCAAAGAGGTGTTTTTTTGTTATCGGGGTCATGAGAGACCCCAGAGCAAAACTGTATTGCTTGGAGGCAACTCAGCATATTTTATGCATTTCTGTAATGTTTGTTAAGTGTCATTTCTGTGCAACTACCATTAGTAAATTGCAAAGAATAATGACTGTTTTCAAGAAGGTTTTCAAACAGTTGCACCATGCAACTCGAAAATGATACATCAATGACTTAAATAAAGATAGACCAAATGAAATAATTGAAAATATAATAGTGAAAAGCGTAGCTTAAATCGCTTTTTTTTGTGATGATTAAACATTTTTGAGTTGAAATTTGAGTTCATTGATATTTCAAAGACTTTTGATTACTTTTTAAATAGTCTAAAATAGAGCGTTGCAAAGTGATATATTTTGTGTAGGCCAAACCAGAAGTTAGCATCCCCCTTGACAAAAACCCAATACAATTGTTCCTTTTCCATCTAAAGCAGGGGTATTGCTATTCCCTTTTACCGGGACATGAGCTCCAGTGAAGCCTTGTTGTTTTACAATGAACATTACTGTTTACCAACCTGGTATAATGTTTTACCCCATTTGGAAGCAAATGGTGCCCCAATACTGTCTAGTTATGTATTTTCTTCAAAATATCTTCTTTTGTGTTCAGAACAAAGAAACTTATACAGGTTTGGAATAGTTTCATAGCCAGACCTTCTGACTCACACTGGAAACATCCGCAGCTTTAATCGGTCGAAGACTGTCCAAGAGGATGTTTGACTGACATAAAGCAACCAATCACATTTTGATTTGTTTCATGTAATGTTTAGGGCGTAAATACAGATGTGCAAATTCATTCAGAATAATGTGTAAATTTACTGCCACAATGGAGCACATCTTGCAAATTAATCCAGCATTTAGTTGATCCTGGTAAGTGCTCATTTTCACAGTTGCACGAAATCGCTCTTCTTCCACAAGAGAGTTTGGCATGCAGCATTTGTCTCCAGGCAGACCATTAAAGAACACAACACACACGTCTCGCGGACATCCTGTAGAATTTAACCAATCAGACGATGACTCCTAAAAAAGACTCCAGAAAAGTGTGCCATATGCATCAGACATTCAGCCAATGGTCCGTGGGCGTGACGTTTGAGGCTAAGACTAGGCTTGGAACAACTTGAAGGTGAGTAAATGATGACAGAATCTTCATTTTTGGGTGAACTATCCCTTTAATCTCCAGTTGGCCAGACCGGGATTCATTTTTTATAAATAATTAAAATATTAGATAAAGCTTATCTTCAAATATGTGCTACAAATAAATAGTGCATATAAACATCTGTTGAGAACTGTTATTTAGAAAACAAAGAAAACTGTTAATTAAATAAATAGTAAGTGTGACATGAATACAACATATTTTTTCTAAATGTAATTTGGGGTAACACTTTAGAATAATGGTCCGTTGTTAATAGATAACTATGCAGGAATTAATGCAGGACTAATGAATAGCACTACATTAACACTTCAGCTACTACTATTAACTAATATAGAAACAAGCTGAACTAATCAGTAGGTAACATTGAATTTAGGTGTCACAGGGTGTTTTGGTGTTGGTTTTATGTTTCATGTTTTAAGGTTTTCATGTTCACTGCCATGTTGTGTCATGCACTTCCTGGTTTTGTCATGTGTTCCCTTGTCATGTGACTATGCCCTCATGTGTTCCTGCCTTGTATTCCTGTGTCTTGTTTGACTTCACCCAGCGATGCGCAGACCGATCGGCGGCTGACTTGAAGCAGTGCATGCCGGTTAGAAATGTTGTCTGACTTGAGACAGCGGCGACGGCACATGACTGTGACGTATGTCAACAAAGTACCGTGAGAGTGATTCGAGACCAGCCGGCTGATGTAGCCGGTGCAGATTCTCAAGGGGGACTGCAGGAGGCTGCACAAGCTCTGATGACGACACAGCTGATCCACGATTTGCCGGATTCACCGCATGACAGTGATCACGTGTGTTTCGTGTTTTTCCTAAAACCTTATGTTACGCTAATGCTCACAAATCATTTATTTATAACAGTGAAACCTCTTTTCATGTAGTTGCAATGTTATATTCTCATGTTTATCAAACTAAAACTGATAAAAACTGTTGACAACACTTCATTGATAGTGTAGGTTTATATGTTGAACTTTAATCTTGTCCAAATAGACTCTTTATAAAGCAGTACATAAAGTGTTGAATGAAAGTGTCATTTGAAATATCTGTGTATTTGAGAAATATTGCATTTATTTAATTTCAGCTGTGATAAAGTTTGCAAACACAGTGCAAGTGTCACCACAGGAAGCAGAAAGTGTCTGACTTCACGTGTCTGTTTGCAGCTCCTCCCTGCCCTTGGCTACTCTCACCGATCACATGCATTCAGCCGCAGCCGATGTTGAACACACCTGTTGATTTATGGGTTGAGCATTATTCACAGGTGTCCCTTGTCTTGTCAGTAGCCCTTGTGTATTTAAGCCCTCATGTTTTCCATAATCTTTGTCAGTTATTGAGTGTTTAAGTCTGCTGTTGGTGAATGTCATGTCATGTCATGTCATGTCAAGTCTAGTCACGTCCAGTTTATTCAAGTTAAGTTTAATCAAGTCTTTTGTTTGGTTTTTCCAAGTCTTTGTTTTATGTTTATGATTCTGATTAAATAAAACTGCACTTGGGTTCTCAACCTCGCCTCCAGTGGACTATGTTACAGAATAACTGACCGTAAAAATTAACCCAGCAGTCTCTCTGCTTTGTCTCCGCCAAGGCCATCGATCCCTTGAGGACTACGTCCGGGAAATTGTTGAACTTTGTAATCAGGTAGAGTTTAATGATGCTCCCTTAAAGGGAATGTTCCTTAATGGACTTAATGACTCTTTAAATTACCTGATGCCTGTGAGCACCATGCCATGGACACTGATCAAGTACATGGACTTTGCCTTACTGCTGAGTGGCTCCTCGTTTACTGTGGGAATGGTGGATGAGGAGTTCCGAAGTCCCACACCAGCCCACGTCCCGGCTCCAGCCCATGAGCCTGCCCCAGCTCCAGCCCATTTCCAGGTTCCAGCTCCAGTCCACATCCAGGCTCCAGTCTATGAGCCCGCTCCAGCCCATGAGCCCTCTCCAGCTCCAGCCCACGTCCAGGATCCAGCCCATGAGCCTGCTCCGGCTCCAGCCCAAGTCCAGGCTCCAGTCTGCCAAGAGCCTGCTCCTGTCTCAGCCTACGAGCCGGTAGCTTCCCCCAATTATTTTTTTTGGGGGGGCAAGGGGCACATTGAGGGCATGAAGGCCATTACCACCATGGCCCCTTGAACTCCCATTACCACCATGGCCACTTGAACTACCATTACCACCATGGCCGCCCATGTCCACACCTGAGGGTCCAGGTCCGCCTATACCTCAGGGTTCATGTCTGCCTACGCCTGAGGGTCCAGGTCCGCCTACGCCTGAGGGTTCAGGTCCACCCACGCCTCAGGGTTCATGTCTGCCTACACCTGAGGGTCCAGGTCCGCCCACACCTTAAGGGTTCAGGTCCACCCACACCACAGGGTTCTTGTCTGCCTACGCCTGAGGGTCCAGGTCCGCCTACACCTGAGGGTCCAGGTCCGCCCACACCACAGGGTCCAGGTCCGCCCACGCTCCCAGGCCCGTCTCAGACACGCCAGGGTCCATGTCCAGTGCCTTGGCACCGGCCTGGCCCACCATCCCTCCCCCAAGTCTGCCCCCCAAGACTCTGATGTTTTGATTATGTATGGCCATCATTGTCATGTGACTATGCCCTCATGTGTTCCTGCCTTGTGTTCCTGTGTCTTGTTGTCATTGGTTTATGGGTTGATCATTGTTCACAGGTGTCTCTTTGTCTTGTCATTAGCCCTTGTGTATTTACGCCCTCATGTTTGCCATAGTCTTTGGTTGCGTCTCAATCAGCTCCCTAGTTCAGTTGTCAGGGCACTGATCAGGGAGGCAGCCCAGTGACTTATGTCCTGATCAGTGCCTTGACTAGTGAACTAGGGAGCTGATTGAGACGCAGGGATTGTCAGTTATTGAATATTCAAGTCTGCTGTGAGTGTTTGTTCATGTCAAGTCCAGTTTAGGTTGATGATTTTGATTAAATAAAACTGCACTTGGGTTCTCAACCTCGCCTCCAGTGGACTGTTACATCAGGAGATAGTTCCTTATTAAGTAATCAATAATTACTGACTGAGATTAGCCTCATTAATTACTATTAACTAACTGACCAATTATCACAACATTATTGTGTGTCTGAGATGTAATTAGTCATATTATTTACTCTGAATAAAGTCATAAAATGCATAACTAATTACTTAAAGGTGCACTATGCAACTTTCCGTCCACTAGAGCTAACTGGTTAAGTGGGTTTGCAAACAACTCTGAAATTGTTGGCGGCTCAGTTCACATACACTCAATTGTTTGCAGCAGTTTCTCAAACTGATGAGATACCTTTATAAGACAACAAAAAGAGCACTGAATGAATGTGAATAAACTGAAATTCCGGCATTTGTCAGCAAAGAGGCATTTTTTAAAAAAAAAATTATTGCATGTGGATCTTGTGAATACATTTAGATAAAAAGTTGATTATTCAAATTATTGTGTAATCATGTCATCCTCAATAAAAACATCTCTTGCGTGATGCCCAGAAATGTTTAATATTCCGATCTAATATGATTCCTGACCTGTAAGGATGCCAGAATAATAATCATACACTTGTTTGATAATAGGCCAGAGGAGAATTTGTACCCCGACTGAGCCTGTTTTCTCCTAAGGTTTATTTTTCTCCATCATGCCCTCATGGAGTTTTGGTTCCTTGCTACTGTCACCTTTGGCTTGGCTTGCTCAGTTTGGGCCACTAAAATTATAACACTAAAATTTTGATCTAAATTATTCAACTAAATATCCAAATAAAATGAATTTATTAGGTCTTAATTAATTGTATAAACTATAATATTGATCTGCCAACATTGTCATGATAAATTGATAAATTAAAATAAGCTGATAACATCATTTTCTCCAGAACGACTGTACAGCCAAATCAAATTTTGTTGCAATGTTTTCCTGTGTAACACTGTGAAGCTGCTTTGAAACAATCATCATTATAAAAGCGCTGTATAATATGCTATATTCACGAGCCTCGTATAGTAGATTCTTAGTGTAAATAGATACTAATGCTACCTAGCCGCTGCCATTGAAAGTGCTGATAGTGATCAAGGGTTGTAAGCCAAAATATGACTATAAAGTGTCACACCTTTAGTACGCTGCTGCATGATTGTGCTATAATTGTGTTTACATACAATATAGCATATTTGAATTCATATGTACATAGCATCAAAATTATGTGGTCACTTTTTGCCCCAGTTGATTAAAGTCTATAATTTAAATAGCTTACACACAAGCTGAACTAATTTGAATACAGCCATCTATTTACTATAATATTTATTATATTTCATTATGTACCTTATATCAATGACTGTACGCACCATACATCTGTAGCTATACAATGTCTTTAAGAGCCATCTAAAACAGAGTAGAACAAATAGTATGTACATTTCTGTAAATAGCCTTGTAATATCCAGATCTCATAGGTAATATGCCTTGTCAGTTTTATTTTGTTTGAGCAAATAACTCTAACCATAAATGCAGCAAGGCATTCTCGCGAATCATCCAAGTGTTTACTGCGAGACGAGTTAATTTGTTCTTTCTAAACATCTCGTCTCGCGTGCTGTTTCCACTCTCTCTAGAGTCCTCGGGATGGCAAATTTTTTACCGCATTTTCCTGCCATGTCGACCGATGAACGAATGTAAGTACAGCCTGATGTAGAAATGAGGGTAAATAGTTTTTAATTGGCAAGTGCGAACAGTGTCTCTGGAGCATGCTGAATGACAGATAAATCGTCTGTCTCTCACTTTTAGCTTAAAACGGTCCCTCTGTGATTAGACCATCTGCTTTAGGTGACGCTACAAGTCACTTAAACACTCTTTGTAAAATGATTTAAAGACATAGCTGAAACATTGAACGGAAGAAGCAAATCACAGAGGAACTGAGCATCTGAGCTTTAATGAACAATGACCAGCTGTTAAACATGTTGATGCAAAGTCACAATTGCAAAGGGTGTAAGGGACAACATGACGATTCTGAAAATAATGATCATTCAGGCAAATGATTTCTGCAGTAAACCACAAGGCTCACTGAACCCTTAAAGAAATAGTTCACCCACAAATGAAAACTGTCATTATTTACAGTACACACTCTCATGCTGTTCCAAACCCTGCTGTTGTTTTCTCTGTGGAAGACCAGAGCAGTTTTTTTTTTTTTAACAATTGTTAGGCAGTTATTGTCATATGATATAGTCACCGTTGACTTTGCTGAAAAATAGTTGGGAATTTACTCTGGATTTTGTACTGAGGTTGCATGAGGAAAACACAGACATGGCAGATTCGGGCAGGATTAAAATCACAAATTAAGCTTGTGAAACAAATTTCTTTAACGTCCTCCATGAAAATTAGTCCCATCCAAATAGGGTTCCCTATATTGAGGGATCTTCGTACAAAATGACGAATTTGGGATGCTCCTTAAGCATCAATGCATCTGAAGTATGAATGAAACTATAGTCCAATCCTGATTGGTGTTACGTCATGACGTAGATGTGACGGCATAGCCAGAAGCTATAAAGGGGATGCCGGCGCATAGTAGCGTCAGTTATCGCTCTTCAGCATAACGCTCTGTGGGAATTGTCTGTCTATTTATTGTTGTTTGTCCCTATATATATATATATATATATATATATATATATATATATATATATATATATATATATATATTAAAGAGAAAGATATGGCGACCAAGGGTGATTTTAGACGTTGTGTGCCTCCATGTCCCCATTTCATGTCGGGTGCAGACACACATTCGTTATGTGTGCTTTGTTTGGGCGGTCAGCATGCCACAGCGGCTTTTGAGGGAGCTGCCTGCGAGCATTGTGAGAAGCTGACGCCCAAAGTGCTTTGCTCATGGCTGGCTGTTTTTAATGATGGCGGTCAGCCCCGTGAGTCCCGTGGTTCTGGACCCGCGGCCGCTTAGGCGACTCTGCGTTGCAGATCATGGCTCACAACTGGATTTGTCAGCGGAGATTGAGACTGCTGAGGCACTTTCTCAATCATCCGCTGACAGTTCATACGATCTCCCGCTCCGTGTGGAAGCCCGCGCTGCGGCTTCTTCCCCCGGGGTGGGTGGTCCGATGCTCGTGCTCTCTGGTTCTGAAGAACCCGTGTTCGACATTGAGGCAGGTGGTGAAGAAAATGTGTTGCCACTTCATCCACCCGTCATTGAGGAGTTGGTTGAGGTACTGATCCCTGCAGAGGCCAAATTAAATATCAATTGGCAACAAGAAACGCAGGAAATCTAGCCACCAAGCAGGCTGGACGATCGCTTTCTGTCTCGCCAGGTTCAGAACCTCGCTGGGGCTTACCATTTTTCCGGACTTCCACAACGAGTTGTGCAGGACCTGGAACAGACCATACTCAGCGCATGTTTCCAGCCCCCCAGTATTGGATTATTCCAACGTGCTGGGGACACGCAAGGCTGGTTATGGGATGATGCTCTCGCAAGCTATCTTTCGCCCGAATCGGCATCGTCCCTTAAAGCCCTGGTACTTTCCACCAAACCATGCGATAGTTCTGCATCAGTGGGCAGGGAATATATGGCGGCTGGGCGGGCTGGTAGTTCCCTTCATAAACTATCCATCTTGCAGGCGTACTAGGCCGACCTCCTCAAGGAACTAGATGAGGGCGAGGGTCCCTCTCCGAAGGTTATTTTAGAGCTCCGGAAAATTGCCGATCTGTTTCTCCGCATCGCCAAGGAGACGGCCCGTGCCATCAGCCACTCCATGGCTTCTATGGTGACTGTGGAAAGACATTTGTGGGGATGAAGGAGAAGGACAAAACCTTTCTCCTAGATTCCCCAATTTCGCCTTCGGGTCTGTTCGGCGATGCCGTTAACACCGTCGTCGACAGATTCCAGGAGGCGAAAAAGCAATCGGCAGCTTTCCGGCAGTTTCTCCCTCGCCGTTCTAAGGGGAAGGCTGTCCCAAGTGGGCAGCCTCAGCCGTCAACCAGCTCCTCGCACCAGCAGGTGCAAAAAGAGAACGTTTAGAGCCCCTCCTCCGGGAGCCTTGCAACAAAGGCGACACTCTCACCAGCAGTCTTCAAGGCCGAAGGGTGATCTGAGGAACGTCCTTCTCGCTAAGAAGGCTGCTGGGATGAAGTCCTAGCCGTGGCAGGGACCGAGGTTGCATCACGCGCGGCGCTCTTGGGAAAACGATGTGGAAATCCCACCATCATAGTCGCTTCAGGCCACATCTTTTCCCCATGGACAGATGCTGCTCCATTCGCCTCAAAAAAGACCTGGACAGCATGTGTCTCCACACACCGAAAATCGTTTCCAGCTGCTCCCTGCCGGGGATCCACTTCAGGGGGCTGGAAACAAGGCTCAGTTAACACCCGAGGTTGGCCTCGAGAGGCTGATTCCCTTAGTAGATTATCTTGGCGCATGGAAATGCCTTCCAAATATATCAACGTGGGTCCTGCGTACTGTAGAAATAGGGTACAGACTGCAGTTCGGTCACCCCCCTCCGAAATTCAATGGGGTGACATGGACTGCAGTGGTGCCTCAGCAAGTTCGGGTAATGGAACAAGACGTAAAATCCTTGCTGGCAAAGGAAGCCATAGAGAAGGTTCCGATGTCGGAGAGGGAGGCCGGGTTCTACAGCCGGTCTAAGGTATCTAAGGTATCTGAACCGGTCTCTGAGGAGATTCAGGTTCAAGATGTTGTCTATCCCTACCATCGTGAGTAAGACCCAACCCAAGGACTGGTTTGTCACGATTGATTTAAAAGACGTCTATTTCCGTATATCCATCCTTCCATGCCACAGGAAGTTCCTGAGGTTCGCTTTCGGGGGCGAAGCGTACCAATATCGTGTACTTCCGTTCGGTCTAGCTCTTTCCCCTTGCACGTTCATGTGCATGGATGCAGCTCTGGCTCCCTTGAGACTTCAGGGCATCCGTATACTGAATTATATCGACGACTGGCTAATCCTGGGACAGTCGTACGAGATGGCAGTTCAACATTGAGATGTAGTTCTGTCCCACATCCAGTGCTTGGGGCTGAGACTCAACAAGAAAAAGAGTGTGTTGGAGCCGGCCAGGATTATATGCAACTCGATTTCAATGCGGGCACAATTATCCCCTGCGCGAGTCGAGACCACTCTGGCGATAGTCTCAGGAATAAAGCTGGGCCAGAATATCACTGTGAAACACTTTCAGAAAGTGTTAGGCTACCTAGCAGCAGCATCCAACGTAATTCCCTTCTGCCTGTTGCACATGAGGGTCCTACAGTGGTGACTAAAGACCAGAGGGTTTTCCCCCAAAGGGAACCTGTTCCGCATGATCAGAGTAACGGACAAATGCATTCAGGCTCTAGGCAAATTGAAGAAAGTCTGCTTTCTGTCCCAGGGACCAGTGCTGTGAGCATCATGTTGCCGGAAAACCGTTTCAACAGATGCATCTCACTGGTTGGGGAGCGGTCATGGAAGGCCGCTTTGCGAGAGGTCCATGGGAGGACCGTCATTTCTCCTGGCACATAAATTGTCTGGAGATGATGGTGGTCTACAAAGCTCTGAGGAGTTTTTTTCCCCGGATCTCCGCGGGCACCACGTTCTGGTCCGCATGGACAATATGGCAGTCGTGGTGTACCTGAACCGGTCGCGGTTCAGGTACACCATGAGGGGGATTGAGGTCGCGCCCTCTGTGCAGAGTGGCGCATCTCATTCTCTTGTGGTCACAAGCAAAATTGTTATCCCTCAGGGCGATTTATATCCCGGGAATACAAAATCAGGGGGCAGACATACTGTCGAGGCAGGGGCTGAGGCCCGGGGAAAGGCGGCTCCACCCGGAGGTGGTGGATGCGATATGCAAGAGGTTTGGCACAGTGGAAGTGGACCTGTTCGCGTCTTGAGAGACGTCCCACTGTCCATTGTGGTTCTCCCTCACACATCCAGCTCCGCTGGGGTTGGATGCCATGGTACAGACGTGGCTGAGGCTGCGTCTGTACGTATTTCCCCCAATTCCTCTGCTCCCCGGGTTCCTGGAGAGAGTCCGGCAACAAAGAGTCAGTCTTCTTCTAGTAACTCCTCGTTGGCCGACTCGAGTATGGTTCTCAGAAATCGTAGCTCTGCTGGTGGGTCCCCCATGGCAGTCACAGGCAGGGGGCACAATATTCCACCTCCAGCCAGAAATATGGAACCTTTGGGTCTGGCCCCTGAGGGGACCAGGTTCCAAGAGGCTGGACTACCAGCAGATGTGATATAGACCTTAGTCAGCTCCAGGGCTCCATCTACAAGGAGACTGTACAGCCTCAAGTGGAGCGTGTTCATCACTTGGTGTAGGGAATGTGTGGTGGACCCAGTGCGAAGTTCCCTCGATATAGAGAACGTCTACAGTTATGTATACAACCCTTGTTCCCTGAGAGGGAACGAGAACTGCGTCTCGTCGCCACACCGCATATCGCCTGAGAGAGTTTTGCTTCATCGCGATAATTGATGCTACTGTGCGCCGGCCACCCCTTTATAGCTTCCGGTTATGCCGTCACATGACGTACGTCATGACGTAACATCAATCAGGATTGGGCTAGTTTCATTCATACTTCAGATGCGTTGATGCTTAGGGAGCATCCCCAAATTCGTTGTTTCGACACAGTGCTCGTTCCCTCTCAGGGAACAAGGGTTATATACATAACCCGAGACGTTTTAGAAGATCCATAAAAGCATATTAATGGCTAATTTTGGTTGGTGCTTGACTCAAAAATCACACACTGAATCAAACTATCATAGAGACAAAATTTGTAAAAACTATGTAGGAATATGGGCCAATTATTTTTTTAGGTTGTTTAATTTATTTGCAATTCATGCATACAAGATATTTTAAACAATACATTTTTCATTTATTTTTTATTAAAATAATTTTTTAACATTGGTTTACTGAACAAATTGTGCCTGTCCTTAAAGTCCTCATGAAATCCATCTTATTTACTTTGTTAGCACATATTACAGGTCTTAGGGTGAACAATTAATCTGTGCAAGTTTATACACAGAAGAAGAAAAAAGTTTGCCGTTGTAATCTTTAATCAAAATCTGAAAAGTTACTTCCGGTCTGGAAACAGCGTTCCTTCTCAGCTGATGTCAGTTTGACGGCTTGTGTTTTAAAATGCGTAACCACTCCCCTCCAACCGTTTATCTGCTATAAGCGAGAGATGGAGAGGAGGAGTGTGAGGTTAAACTCTGGCCCTCTGTTCAATATTCCGCTTCAGTTGGAAATATGCCACAGCGCTGAAGAAAACTCACTCGCTAATTCCGGTTCAATGGGACTTTAAATTAATTAAATTATAACTAAAAGTTATAACTTTGGTAACAAAATCAACGCTTCAAAAACAAAATTATAAAAGTGATGGGAACAACAATGAATTTCGCCGCCTTCACGCTCACTGTCGATACTAAGCAACCGGGTAAACAGCTGCTGCTTTGATGACGCAAACGAACCCCGCTTCGGACCCAAATAATATGAACACAGTCCAGCGGGCCAGGGGGAGGGGGGAGAAATCGAACTCGGGTTCGGACCAGGCAATCGAACCAAGTGTGAAAGCACCCTTAAACAAACAAAAACATGGACCAACAAGTACATAAAAAGAAACAGAAAAAAAAATTATCTGATGGAAAATGTCATTGGAAGGAAGGCTAGCTATACTTCTAGTGCTGATCCATGGAGCTTTGATGCATTTAGATGATGACATATGGAAAATACAGCTCAGCCTCACAAAAAATAAATACATTATTTCTGGAAATATAATCATAACGTACAAGAAATAGACATAATTGCATTTAATATAGTGCATTTAAATAGTCATTGCATTTAGACACGTTTAGACACACCCCAGATAGCAAAATTGCTCTGGCCCAGATCCGGCCCACACTTGACACTTTCATCTGGCCCACTACCCGCGTGGAATGATGGCACTTGGGCGATCCGCTCCCGTTTGCCAGATTTAGGCCACAATCAAGCCATAGCAACGCCGCATGTCAGCCATGAACAAAACGCATGAAGCAGAACTGGCCCACATCTGGCCCAGATAGCAAAATTGCTCTGGCCCAGATCCGGCCCACACTTTACACTTTCATCTGGCCCACTACCCGCGTGGAATGATGGCACTTGGGCGGTCCGCTCCCGTTTGCCAGATTTAGGCCGCAATAAAGCCATAGCAACGCCGCATGTCAGCCATGAACAAAACGCATGAAGCAGAACTGGCCCACATCTGGCCCAGATAGCAAAATTGCTCTGGCCCAGATCCGGCCCACACTTGACACTTTCATCTGGCCCACTACCCGCGTGGAATGATGGCACTTGGGCGGTCCGCTCCCGTTTGCCAGATTTAGGCCGCAATAAAGCCATAGCAACGCCGCATGTCAGCCATGAACAAAACGCATGAAGCAGAACTGGCCCACATCTGGCCCAGATAGCAAAATTGCTCTGGCCCAGATCCGGCCCACACTTGACACTTTCATCTGGCCCACTACCCGCGTGGAATGATGGCACTTGGGCGGTCTGCTCCCGTTTGTCAGATTTAGGCCACAATCAAGCCATAGCAACGCCGCATGTCAGCCATGAACAAAACGCATGAAGCAGAACTGGCCCACATCTGGCCCAGATAGCAAAATTGCTCTGGCCCAGATCCGGCCCACACTTTACACTTTCATCTGGCCCACTACCCGCGTGGAATGATGGCACTTGAGCGGTCCGCTCCCGTTTGCCAGATTTAGGCCACAATCAAGCCATAGCAACGCCGCATGTCAGCCATGAACAAAACGCATGAAGCAGAACTGGCCTACATCTGGCCCAGATAGCAAAATTGCTCTGGCCCAGATCCGGCCCACACTTTACACTTTCATCTGGCCCACTACCCGCGTGGAATGATGGCACTTGGGCGGTCCGCTCCCGTTTGTCAGATTTAGGCCACAATCAAGCCATAGCAACGCCGCATGTCAGCCATGAACAAAACGCATGAAGCAGAACTGGCCCACAAATATATATATAATTTTGATTTTGACAGGGCCAGCAGAGAAGGCCCTGACAGCCCACCACCAGTATTTTTAGATAACATTGTATGCGTATGTAAACTTCACATTAGGCAAATTGGGATTTTATGCACAGTGGCTGTCATGAAAGATTTATTCAATCATACATTAAATAATTAAGACATAATTAACAGGTTAAGTAGAATGCAAGGAATATATAGGCTAATATTTAGTGACAGAGTTTATTTCTCTAGTGAACTAACAGCTGTGGACACATACCGAATTGCCTGGGGTAAATATAATGCTGTGTGACATTGTTTACAGGTTTTATTGATGTATTTCCGCTGTTGAAACAATGATTGAGCGATTACACAATATATGATATTTTCCAGTTGCAATGTATCCTCAACATACCTTCAGATTTTGATTCATGTTTATTCTTAGATTTGGAAGAGATGATCGCGTTTAATTGCGTGCCGCACAATTGGAAAAGATGATCGCGTTTAATTGCGTGACGCACTTCCACTTGAACTCATGCGCATTTAGTTATTTATCAAGTCAAATTAAAGAGTGGCATTTATCGTTTGAATTTTGTGAGAAAATAAACCGAATACTTAATATGTTTGTGTGGGGACCCAGATATAGTATGTTCCGCACGTAAAACAAGCCTACTGTTAATTGTTACAGAGTGCACTGTACTGGAAGCCCTGTACCGAAACAGCTCAGTATAAATACGTGTACCGGTATACCCGTAATATATATATTCAGAAATTATGGCCACCTTCCTAGTATTATGCTGGTCCTCCTTTTGCTGTCAAAACAGCCCTGACTCGCCGAGGCATGGAATACACTAGACCTATAAAGATGTGCTGTTCAGCTCATCCCGCAGATGTTTGATTGGATTGAGATCTGGGGAATTTGGAGGTAAAGTCAACACCTTAGTGTGCTCATTAAACCATTCCTAAACCTTTTTTTGGCAGGGTGCATTTTACTGCTGAAAGAAGCCACAGCCACCAGGGAATACCATTTCCATGAAAGGGTGTACATGGTCTGCAACAATGCTTAGGTAGGTGGTACATGACAAAGTAACATCCACATGGATGACAGGTTCCAGCATCATTACCCAAAGCATCACACTGCATCCGCTGGCTTGCCTTTTTCCCATAGTGCATCCTGGTGCCATGTGTTCTCCAGGTAAGCGACACTCGCACACCCGGGCATCCAAGAGATGTAAAAGAAAAAGTGATTCACCGGACCAGGCCACCTTCTTCCATTGCTCCATGGTCCAGTTCTGATGCTCACGTGTTGCCGTTTTCAGCTGTAGATCCATCCATCCATCCATCCACCCACCCACCCCTCCATCCATCAGCTTTATGTCTCATTGACTAATATAAACTACTTTTATGATAGATTATTGTTTTGTAAGTTTTGGTTCTTGACAGAAACTCTAAACTGTTATTGTATGATAAGAGATGAATAATGATATAGCATGAGGGTGAATAAATGTTCAACACAGAATGTTCAGATTTGAGTGAAATATTCCTTTAACGGTACTTAGCACATTTTGTTTACAGATCTCAATAGATAGACCTTGAAATTTTAAATGACAAACTATCCACCGGGGCATATTGTGCCCTATAGTGGTTTTCTTGTCTAAAAATATTCTTTGCCTGTGGTAGCACATAACCCCGTCTCTAAAAAAACAGCAGTGGTTCCTGTCACTGCGCTCCATGGCTGTCCATCTGGGAGGCAGCCTGCATACACTTCTAAATGAGAAAGTTGGGTCTGATCGTCCAGCCATGACAAAAATAGATTACTCTGGGGAAAAAGAGAGGGCCGAGACCAACAGAATTAGTGTGTATTTGTGTGTGTGTGTGTGTGTGTGTGTGTGTGTGTGTGTGTGTGTGTGTGTGTGTGTGTGTGTGTGTGTGTGTGTGTGTGTGTGTGTGTGTGTGTGTGTGTGTGTGTGTGTGTGTGATTGGATCGATTGACATAAGGTAGACAGTCGACTTGTAGAATGTGAAGTGCAAAATGCCTGTCTTGTGTGAAAATCTGCAAAAAATGGTAGATTAAACGTCAACATAAAGTCAGTGTGCAGTTACAAAAATTCTCAACGAATCAGATTTGGAGCTAGGGGGTTGAGAAATTTTCTTCAAGAAATATCAAGCTACCCCATTGGGGGGAAAGTCTTTTGGTTTATATATTTCTCTCCTAAAATACCAGTGCACTCAGTTTTCTAAAGTTTGAGAATATTATGTTTCAAACCTTGCTCAGATATTTGCAATCGAAAGTGAAAGATTTTAATAATACCTCCAACGTTTGTCATCCAGTAAGTCAACAACTATTAAATTAATGAGCACTTTTACATTCACACAGATATGCTGATAAGTCCCAAAAATCAATGTATAGAATCAACTTATTGCCCCAGTTTACATGCAAACTAATAACTCAGCAATCCAAATATACCATATTTACAAGACTTTGTTTAAAAATAAGGTTATTCCCTGTTAGTGACATCAGAACAAACCTAATCATTTGTGTTTCAGACTTAGTATTCCATTTGTTATGTGAGATGTGATGTTAAATAAATGCTTGCTTAGTCTGGATTTTCTTAAATCAGCAGCAAGAAACATAACACGTCTAGAGTAAACCGACAAAACCTAGGTAATGTGACGAATAACAATGCAGAATTTGTGTAAGGGGCAAAAATATAGCTCTGTTGATCAGTTTATGCTTAAGCCATTTATGACCTTGCTCCAATAGCACAAAACAGGTTAACACATTTATATTTGTCAGTTTATTAAATAAAACCCGATTAAGAATGCACATTGACTTTTTTTTTTTTCTAAGAATTTTTCATGACAAATATCTGTGATGATAGCCTAGAAATCTAGACGCACCCCAGCGACAGGAAATCTAATTTGCCGCGAGTGTCGTCTAGCAACTCTCAATACACTTCTGAGCTGTAAAAGCCAAACTCTGGTCGGGCCAATCACATCGTGTATAGAGTCTGTGGGCGGGGCTTAACATAATAGCGCCTGAGTTGTGCTTGCGTGCTTCTTGTAACGAAGGTGGTCTTGTAACGAACGGCGGTCTTTCGAATCAGCTTTGACCGCGACTCTGGAAGACTTGGAGTTAAGCTTTTCTCTGAGAAAAGAACAAAGAACGGCACTGAAGTCATTCTTAAGAAGGGAAGAAGTGTTCTGAGTTTTGCCGACTGGATAAGGCGAAAGTTTAATCTGTCAACGAGGTCTGGCTTGTCAGGCTACTGTAATGAAGCTTATAAGCTTAACATAATATTAAACAAACAAAATAAATAAAATAATAATTACAAGAGCAACCTCTGAGAAATATAATTTTGAGAACCTTACTAAACGTTCTAACCTTTGAAGCAAACATTTTTTTTTTTTTTTTTTTTTTTTTTGGTAGAGTAAAAGTGCAGGAACAGAGATCAGGGCCAGCTAGAAAAATAAATACAGTTTTTTTTCTTACAGTTAGCTGCATTAACTTTTAAAGCCATTAGATATGTTGGCCTCATGATATTAAAATTTAAAGCAGCAGAGTGTATAAGACCAAATGGTTAGCCAATAGCACTTATGTTTGAATTCAGGAAAAGGTGTAAATATCAGAATCTTAAAAATCCACTTCATGTTTTACTGATAAGCACACAGCATTCACCAAGAGCTTGTGTGATAACACTGCTGTACGTCAGAGACGTGGGCAGCTAAAAAACACAAGGTATACAGAATTCCATTTACAAGGACCAGCGACAAAGCCTCACATGCATTTCAAAACATTGCTTTTAATAAATGTGCTAGGGTTACTATGGAAACAAAAGCTGTCCATTAAAGAAAGAGCCTATTGTGTCTGTGGGGAAAATATGGCAGTTTTTTTTTTTTTTTTTTTTTTTTTTTTGCTGCTGCTGCTGCTGCTTGAACATCTAGGACACAAAACCGAAAATAACCCCGGTATTGTGCAATTTCCCAGGAAAACGTATTATGAAAAAATCGTATTATATTGTTTTATATCGTTTATTGTGCAACAAAAGCTTCAACTCTTCTGGGAAGGCTTTCCAGAAGGTTTAGGAGTGTGTTTATGGGAATTTTTGACCATTCTTCTAGAAGCGCATTTGTGAGGTCAGGCACTGATGTTGGATGAGAAGGCCAGGCTTGCGGTGTCTGCTATAATTCATCCCAAAGGTGTTCTATGGGTTGAGGTCAGGGCTCTGTGCAGGCTGGTCAAGTTCCTTCACACCAAACTCACTCATCCATGTCTTAATGGAACTTGTTTTTTGCACTCGTGTGCTTCAGAACAGGAAGGGCCCATCCCCAAATTGTTCCCACAAAGTTGGGAGCATGAAATTGTCCAAAATGTCTTGGTATGCTGAAACATTAAGAGTTCCTTTCACTGGAACTAAGGGGACAAGAGAAGTGTGATTTGTCACTCTAGAGTCCAGTGGTGGTGTGCTTTACTCCACTGCATCTGACACTTTGCATTGCACTTGGTGATGTAAAGCTTGGATGCAGCTACTCGGCCCTGGAAACGTCTCGGTTACGAATGTAACCCTCGTTCCCTGAGGAGGGAACAGAGACGTAATGTCAGTGACTGACAGAGCAGTGCCAAGGCTGGGTCTGCCTCCTTCAAAGGCAGCGCTTGCAGGTTCACCACCTAATCTCTAAACGGAGTGGTGGGAACCTTGGGCACATATCCAGGCCCGAATTCCAGGCAGGTCCTTCAGGTTGATCGCTGCAAACCAATCGCTGGACGAACACATTCGAAAAGGCCCTTTGCTGTCAACATCCTGAACGGAGGCCTGTGAAGGGATCGGTTCGGTATGTGCAGATCCAGGATTGGTCGTAACCCACCGGTTTTGCTGGGTTCAATGAAGTAGGGGCTGTAGAAGCCGGAATTCAATTCGGCTGGAGGGACAGGCTCGATCGCACCCTTCACCAGTAGGGTGGCGATCTCTGCACGCATGACAAGGGGCACTGGGCCCCACCACGGTATAGCGGACTCCCCGAAGACGGGGAGGAGTCTGCGCAAACTAAATTGCATAGCCGAGTCTGATGGTCTTCGCGACCCAGTGGAACAGCTCCAGGAGCTGAAGCCAGACTCCCAGGAACTGCACCAGCGGGGTCATTCGAACCACAGACGTACCCCGGCAGGGGCAGCGAGGCAGCATGACTGGCCCAGAAGTGGGAAGCTGCTGCTGGGGCCGGGCAGGAGGGGGGAGGGGGGAGGGCACCCTCGGCCGTGAGCAGGCTGAGGCGACTGAGCCGGGGGAGTAAGTAACTTTATTAGTTCCGTTAAAATCACTAAATGAAATGCACCCAAATGTGTCCCTGTTCTTGATAGACAATCACTGCTTAACATCTTTGGTTTTAACAAGAAAATAAATAAACTATATAATGGATTAGAACCCAGAACCCCTGGCATGCTTAACAAAAATTCTACCACTAGACCATCAAGATCTCCATAGACTCACTTCGGATCTATGTATTTAGTAACCAACATAAATTTCTGGAATACAAAATATTGTGCTATATAGCAGATGTAGGGATGAAATTATAATCACATTTCTGGACAAACATATACTCCTATCGCAGATGTTTTTATTTATATATTGACCTTTGGAAGGGGTTCTGGCAGACCAATCACAGCACTTGCGTTTCGCGTAGAATTTACGCATTGTTAAATTTTTGGAGAGGTGCACATCAAGGTACGTCGTAGGCTACGGATGCTACACACAGCTAAAGTGTAGCTACAGCATACACTCAAAGCAGTATAAATTGGGCTTTAGCTCCAACCACTGTGTCTCTCCACAAGGTCAGCTGTTTTCAACAAGAATCGGTACAGTGTCCCCATCTTTTATAAATATGAAAAAAACAGTGTTGGTCAAGTTACTTAAAAAAAGTAAATAGTTATAGTTACTAGTTACTTCTCACAAATAGTAACTAAATTAGTAACTGAGTTACATCATTATAAAAGTAACTAATTACCAGGAAAAGTAACTGGCTTTTCACTGGCTGCATGCTTTTCTGTTGTCATGTTTTGTGTAAACATGCAGCTTATGAGTTTTCATTAGCTGCATGTTCATGTCACGTTTGGTGTGAGCACATGTTCATGCGTTTCTTTGTCCCATGTGCTCATGTCGATTGTCTAAAGGCACGCGTACACGGTGCGATTTTTGCTGTTGTACGAACTCGCAGACTTTTTTTTTCCCCCTAGAGAAATCGCGTAGACATCGTGGATGCTCGTATGGTTGCGGTTCGCATCGTGTGAGAGAAAATACGAGACAAGCTGAGCACGTTAGGAGCATCTCCCGACATTACGATAATTTTTAAGCATGTTTTAAGCAGGAAGTCATATGACTGTCCCCCATTGCCAAACATGCACAAGTACATCACATAGGCTCAATCTATGAGTATTATTAGCTCAGTGGCTGCAAACATACAGCCTTCACACACACACACACACACACACACACACACACACACACACACACACACACACTTTCTCTCTCTCTCACGCGCACCCTTCTCTCTCCCTCTAGTTGTTTCGGTTGAAAGGAATGGCTACTGTTCTCTGCTTTTCAAAAAATCATTTGCACACATTTTTTCTTTATTTTTTGTATCTGAAGCTATCAGCAACATTGAAAGCTCCGCGGTGTCTGTGTTTAACACGAAAGCTCATGTGATCGCAGCCGGCTCGCGGTGCAAACAGTCGTGCCATGTACCAGCTCAGATCAATTTAAAAGACTCGTAGCATCTGCAATATCTCAGGACATCCTGAGTGTCCGAATTCGCACAGTATACGTCTGCCATAACCCGCCCACCTTGTTTACTTATTATTAGTTCATTTGCCCCACCTGTCTTTTCTCGTTACCCTCGTTTGTTTGCTCCCCATTTAGTCTCCTTGTGTTTGCAGTCCTGTGCTGGATCGTAGTTGTATGTACCTCGTGTTTCCCTGCTCGGCAAGTCAAATGAAGTCAAGTCTTGTTTTCCCCCTTGGAGTAGTTTTTGTTTGTCTTGGTTTATTTTTCATTAAATAAAGCCCATTCCTCTTGCAATTGTGTTATCACTCCTTTTCCATTCAACAAACCCTGACAAATGGAAACTAAATAGAAACAAATTATTTTCAAACATTGTAAACTAATCTACACTATTTTAAAGTTGCTGTGGGTTAATGTGAGAGACACCTATCAAATGCAATACATTATTGTAAATATCCGTACTAAAGTGGAACAACAAAACAAAATAGATTGTTTAGAACTGTAATATTTATTGCACAGACCCTAACTGGCCAACAAATAAATCTAAAAAATAAATGTTCCTTAAGAAAAGTCTAGCAAAAACTAAAACAAAAATACAAATAAAAAATACATTAGTCTAACTTACATTGCATAGACTCTTTGTAGTGCACATAGGCGTAATTTCCGGGTGGGACAAGTCCCCACCACTTTTTGAAATATCTTGCTGCACGGGTGAACCTAACTAATACAAACAAGACATATCTAGTTAACTAGAAGAGAATCATTTCATTCATTTGTTAAATAAGAGCCGACCTGGCGCTCGTTGCCGCTGTTATAAGTGGATTTCTCTTGTGGCTTGTGCATACTGTGCAGTCTTCACACAGGCGAGCGCTTTAATATATTGCTTAACGCCGTGGCAGAGACTTTCTCTTTGTTCCAGTGAAATCACGAAAACAAAATGCACAAAAACTGTCCCTTCTCTTGATATACAAGCACTGATGATATTTGGTTTAGATGCAAGAATTAAACATGAGATCTATATCAATAAATGAACTATTGAATTTATTTATGGACATCTTAATTATAAACTTTTCCTGCAATTGTTATTGTACATATTTCACATCTGAAATAACATTGTGTGTGTGTATATATATATATATATATATATATATATATATATATATATATATATATATATATATATATATATATATATATATATATATATATATATATATATATATATATATATATATATTCTTCCTCACAAAAGAAAATAGTTTAACATGAAGTGCTCTCAAGTCTTGTTTGTATGGCGAGCTTACCTACTCTCTTGCAGGTATTTTCTCTCTCAAGGATTGCCCGAAAGAATCTGACTCAACTGCCGACAATGGCAGCATGTCTTTAACTATATATTTAGATATCACTTTGTTAAATTCTGTCTGGGTCATAAGAGTTTACGGTGGAGGAAAAACCTAGTTTTGGTTGCTTTAAAGAGTTAGTTCACCCAAAAATTAAATGTATGTCATTAATGACTCACCCCAATGTCGTTCCACACCCGGAAGACCTTCGTTCATCTTCGGAACACAGTTTAAGATATTTTATATTTAGTCCGACAGCGTTTCTAAGTGTAGGCACAGTATAATGTCCATGTCCAGAAAGGAAATAAAAACATCATCAAAGTAGTCCATATGTGACATCAGTTAGTTAAGTTGGATTCAGATCGTCAATGTCTCCGAATCTCTTTTTTCTTCTCCGATAGTAGTAGTGAGGAAGAAGGATAATTATGTATGCTTGTGCATCGGCTTCAAGAAGTTAAATTCCCAAACCATAAAAGATGCATATGCTCTTCAAAATTTGGAAGAAGCCTTCTCGGTTCTAACTGGCTGCAAATGGTTTTCAGTCCTCGACATGAAATCAGGCTTCTACCAGATTGAAATGGAAGAGGCTGACAAACAGAAAACGGCATTCGTATGCCATGAAGTATCGGTCTTCATTAACGATCTTATAGTCTTCTCTAAGATTCTGGAGGAACATGAAACCCAGCTTCTGCAAGTGCTGAAACACTTAAGGGAGTACGGACTGAAGCTTTCTCCTAAAAAGTGCAAGCTCTTCCAGACATCAGTCTGATACCTGGGCCATATAGTGTGCCAAGATGGAGTTGAGATGGACCAAGATTGAAGCCCTCAAAACCTTGCCAAAGCCTAGAAACCTTAAAGAACTCAAATCCTTCCTTGGATTTGCTGGGAACTACAGAAGGTTTGTTCAAGATTTTTCCAAGATAACTATACCTCTTAATGACCTTACTGTTGGATATCCCCCCTTGTAGAAAAACCAGAAGCAAGACCTGAAGAAAAGCATGCAGTACCGTAATCCCAAAGATTACAATTTGAAAACCGATGGACCCAGGAATGCCAGCAAGCATTTAAAACCATCATAGAAAAGCTAACTTCAGCTCCAGTTTGTCGATCCCAGCCTTCCTTACCTGCAGATGCTAGCACTGATGACATATATGCATGGCATATTATTTAGAAGGAGGCAGGATCGACGAAGTGTGTTATATCAACTGGCATTACCAGTGGATCTCTGGGAAATGGCCTTGATAAGCTTGCATGACAATATGGGCCATATGGGATTCCAGAGGACTCTGGACCTGGCTAGGTCCCGGTTTTATTGGTCGAAGATGGCAACAACTGTGGAAAAGAAGATAAAAGACTGTAAGCGCTGTGTAAGACGAAAGACCCCTCCTGAGCGTGCTGCACCCCTGGTGAATATAATGACTATGACTAACAGACCCCTTAAGTTGGTCTGCATTGACTTTCTGTCATTGGAGCCTGATCAGAGCAACACAAAGGACATTTAATCACCGATCATTTCACCAGGTATGCTGTAGCAGTACCCACCAGGAATCAGAAGGCTCAAACTGTGGCCAAATGTTTGTGGGACAACTTTCTTGTCCACTACGGGTTTCCAGAGAAACTACACAGTGGCCCGACTTCAAGTCGAAGCTGATCAAAGCGCTATCCAGTATAGCAGGCATTCGAAAAGTGAGGACGACCCCTTACCACTCAACGGGAAACCCAGTGGAACGCTTTAATAGGATGCTGCTCCAAATGCTGGGAACTCTGGGTGACAAAGAAAAGATCTGCTGGAAGGACTTTGTTAAGCCATTAGTCCACGCGTACAATTGTACAGGATAGAGGATGAGTCTGCTAATTTGAGAAGTCCGCAAGATGACTTAATGGAGCTTGGCCAGAGTCTGGCAGATGTTCCTAGACGCTCACAAAGACATTGTGAACCGCCAAGAATGCTACAGTACCCCAAGTTGGGAAATCCCCTTTCCCTGGTTGTGCAGTCCTTATTGCAGGGGCTCAGTGCCGCTTTCGCTGTGTCATTCGAGGAGCCCAATTCTATTAGAGATACCCCTCTGGAAGTGTCTTGTGGAATTCTTTCTGCAGTGACTTAAGCCTAAAGGATGCAGCGGGACCTGCATATCTTCAAGACAGGGAGAGAGTAACCTGGGTAATCAGGTTACCAGTTAAATGTTAAAGATTATCTAAACATCGAGATAAAGAAACTAAGAGAAGGAGGGAAGTTCCAGAAAGAAAACTGTTTTGTCCAATGACGGCCCTCTGACTCTCCTAAGAGCCAATGTTAGCAGCACATAAGTCCCGCCCACAGGCTGCTGCACGGCCAGCTTGAGTCGAGGGGCAGAGAGAGCAAGATGAATCAGCTGCACAGAGCGGTATTCCGAGACCCTCCATGAAAGTTTTAATATAGAGGAAAAATAGATTAAAAAGAGCAAATAAAGATCATATTTTTTAATGAATACAGCTACATTTACATTTTACATTTATGCATTCGACAGACGCTTTTATCCAAAGCGACTTACATTGCATTCAAGGTACACATTTTACATTTTTGTCTACTCATTGAGAAGGAGGAAAGCATTTTCTCCTACAGCTACATTAAGTTGTCATCTGGATGAGAAGACGTCCAGACAAGGATTTGTGGAGTAAAGCTGACGCAAACAAACTGAGAATCTAGGTGTTGCAAATGAGTTTATTTCTTTGAATACGACGAGTTATTTCTTAGAGAAGTAATGTATATGTACACCGCGCGAGTACAGCGTGCGTTGTAGTAATAGGGCTAAAGCTAACTTATGTGTGAAAGTGCGAATGTACTAATGAAATCTCATAAAGTGTAACGATTAAGTGTCAGTAACTTCAAAGGTGTTGGAAATTATGAGTTAATGTGTTATTTGAAGTGTGTACATGATGCTGTTGATGTTTGAACTGGACATTAATAGTTGTTCTGCCTTGTGTTATGCAAGGCTGAGTTTTTTTCCCTTCTTCTGTTTCTATGTTCATTCCTATGTGATGTCCTGCGAGAATCCTGTCTGTGCCACGTTTAATCCTTGCGGAGAAGTGTCTTTGAACGTGATTGAATGTGCACAGTGGCGAGCTGCCCATCGGACCTGTTTCTACTTTGAACTGTGCTTTACGATCAATAACTGGTAGGAGAGTTCCAATTTTTCTTGTTTTTTGGACACAAAAGACTTTTATTCAACAAACAAAAAGTGTTTTTTGTTTTTTTAATAATAATAATTTTCTTTATTTTTACATTTTGTGAAGACTGTGAAACTTCTAATTGAACTGAATATGTCAAGTTTTTGAGTTCTTGAACCTATAACAAACAGCACAAGAGTTGGTTAAATGTTTGATTATCAGTGTTACAGATTTATTGCTTATACTTGTGATTCATTTATTTGAAACCAACTAAGAAATTGATACAATTTTCCATATGAATACAATTTACTGAATCAAATCTAAACTTTGCCGACCATTTCTCATTTGCTGCATGATTTCCTCTCTCCAGTAGTCGTTCCTTTCTTCTGATACGTATTGGCCCATACTGAATATCATCACTAGGTGTAGCACATCAGTTGCTTTGCACGCTACATGCTACATTATACTTCCAGCTTGCGAAAGCTACCTTTGAACTCACTGGACATGCTATCGCTCTGACTCCTGGTTGCGTGCGTGTGTGCGTGTGTAGCCAATCATGAATCTTTATCAGTTGTGGTTATCTCCCACCCACCTATCATAATCAGTTATGTGTACAACACCCACCCCCCTACAGGCTCACACGCACGCACGCAATCAAACACACACACACACACACACACACACACACACAGCTGCAGGTCCGCTGACAGAGAGCGTGCCTGTTCGGATGAAAACCGCTTCAGTGAGCTCAATTATAGTAACGCCGCATTTTATTATCCGTAACGGTAACGGCGTTGTAACAGGGGAAACAGTAATTAGTTTGATTACTCGTTACTGAAAAAATGAACACCGTTAGTAACGGCGTTATTCCCATCAGTGGATAAAACAAGAGTGTTTTACGATATGAAGTATGCAAAACTACTCTGTAGGTATTTAAGATTGGTGGAAATTGTGTGTTATATACCCTTTAATGATGCTTAGTACCACTTAATAACTTTTTTTCAAAGTGAAGTAAATTACTCTTAAAGTTTCACTTTCTTCTGCCTGTCTTTTACCAAACAAAGTTATATATGCATATCTAACTAACTAGTTGATAAATCACACTTCTCAAAGCGTTCCAGAGTTTTTGCATACTGACATATCGTGTTCATTACTCATCTTTAAATTGACTGCTTTGAGGCATCCAGTAATAAGGAAATATGATCGTTTCCTCCTTCCATTCCATGAATATCATCTCTAATTACATTTCTGCTCCTTGTCTGTTTTAAATGAATGCTCTCTGCCATTGCCTCTTCATTTTTGTTAGCATTCCAGAAAGTTCTAACACGGGGATAGAGACTCAGATTACTGCTTTTTGGTGTATGTATAAACAACCACGTAGATTGGTATTCATTTTGCTTTGCCCGTGTTTGCAGAGGAAACAAGCTCGCCTTCCAAATGGCTGCTTCGAGTACTCTATTGATCACCTCTGAAGATGACTGCTGCATGACAATGTCAACGATTCACCCAAAAGAGAACAGGAGAGAAAATTAGCCCATTTTGTGCTGTGCTGTGTGTGTGTGTGTGTGTGTGTGTGTGTGTGTGTGTGTGTGTGTGTGTGTGTGTGTGTGTGTGTGTGTGTGTGTGTGTGTGTGTGTGTGTGTGTGTGTGTGTGTGTGTGTGTGTGTGTGTGTGTGTGTGTGTGTGTGTGTGTGTTTTGTTTTGGGGGTTTTTCATGAGAAAAACACCACTCTGCGATGCGGGTAAATTCATGTGAAGTACTCTGATTTTGGGCTTTAATAAACAAAAGTTGAATAGAATTCGTTGAGAAACAAATATGTAAATGTTGCCATGAATCAAAAGAGTGTAAGCATTTTCAGTCGCACCTAGTGGCACCTGTCTTTTCACTGCAATTTCAGTTTGGGTCATAACAGAACTCTAAGAAAGGAAGTAAATGAAGATCTGGGAAGAGAAACTGTTAGATTAACATCTTCGGTATCAACTTCCTTTGCACAGGTGAAATGCAGTTAATTAAAAATCAGTCTAGCTTGGTTTTATTCACAGTGATGATTGTGACATCTTTGCCTTAAAAAGAGAGGATGAAAATGTTACTGCTATACATAAAAACATACTTGCTTGTGTTTTAAAAGCTGACCTGAGCACTATTTAACTGGCAGTTATTAGTTTTTTTGTTAATGCAAATAAAATAAAATAAATAAATATGTCAGTGGCATTGATTGCTAGCATGTTGTCCTGTTGCAATACCTAGAGGGATAAACTATGTGTGTGTGTGTGTGTGTGTGTGTGTGTGTGTGTGTGTGTGTGTGTGTGTGTGTGTGTGTGTGTGTGTGTGTGTGTGTGTGTGTGTGTGTGTGTGTGTGTGCGCTCTTGCATTATCTCTATATTTATTTAGATAGCTAGTAATAAACATGTCAGGATAGGACAGGGCGAGATAGGATTGGATTTATTTATCCCCTGGTGGAAATTGCAACCGACTGTACAAAATAAATGCAATACAAAAAGTAAGAGAACATGAAATATACTCTACAATGTACAATAAATAAATACATAATTTACAGTTTACCAACTAACTGGATTTGCAGTATTTCAAGTTTACACTAATGCCTGCTATTTCACAGCTTTTGGCAATGCTGAAAAGCCAATGTGCTTTTACTGTTTTATAATTTATTTATGAAAGGAGAGCTCCGCAACATGAGAGCAGGATCCAAATGCAGATGCTCATTAAACTATACAATAACAACATGGAAAACATGGTATGCATGGAAAATAGAACTAAGCTTACTTACAAAAAAACAAATAGACAAGACCTGACATGGAACATGGGAAACACACGCACTGCAAGTATGCCGACTTCCATTCTATATATAGAATGCAAAAGCCAGTTTGCCAAAGAGTAGTACATATTTGAAAAAAGATAGATGGCCATTTGCACTCAAATCATCCTTGTCCACATTACTTAAAAATACATGTAATTATCTGAACTTACATTTACTGAGTTGTTTCTACCAATAGTATATATAGTTTTACTTCATAGGTGTTTGTTCGGTCAACTTAACATTGCAGAGGCAGTAGTTCCCAGCATGCTTTGCAAGGGATTGCATTAGGAGAGGAAATGTAGGGAATAACATATTAGTTTATGTTTTTCAGTAAAGGGAATTATGTTTTTTGTTTGTTAGTGTTTAATGTTCAGTTATGTTGGACATTTAGAGGAGATTCTGTAATTGTGTGGCTACCATAGAAGGGGTGCCTGTGTTTAGGCTATGGGCACTCATATACACATATTTATTGGATGGAATTCCTGCCCTTAATCAAATTTAGTTTGTCCTATGAGTTATTTTTGCATTTTGTTTCTAAAAATATGCTTGTTGTTATTTAATATATTTCCACTTACACTTGTAGAGCAAATAGTTAATTTAATAAGGTAAATTATCCTAACATAAACTTTTATAAATGTAACAAAATTACACTCTAAAAACTAATTCAGAGGACCTTTAGTCATTACTTAAATATATATATATATATATATATATATATATATATATATATATATATATATATATATATATATATATATATATATATATATATATATATATATATATATATATATATATTGTTGTGAAATAAAAAATCAAGTTCTGAGAAACTATTAGACTTTTTAATTGTAATTGTTATTTTATTGAGTTGGAATGACACATAAATTATGCCTATTGATGAAATATACTATCATGACTTGTCAGAGTTTAACATTTTCAGTTAATCAAGAAACTTAATTTAATTTTAAGTTCTGTTAATGTAAAAAACAATTTGATGACGTGCAAACAGCTAGCCCACAGTTTCCGCGCGCAAGGCCATGCAACGAGACGAGTGAAGCATGTGGTGAATGGTAAGTAGTTTTATGCTTAATTACACATATTCGCATTCGCTCAGGATTCAGTTGGTGACAGCCTTCATTGGTCGGCAACTGGCGGCCCGCGGGCCAAAAGTGGCCCGCCAGCGATAATATCTGGCCCGCGGCGCGCCCGCATCTGCCGAATCTATTATCTGCCGAATCTAATATATTTAAAAAATTGCCCCCTGGAAAACACAGGAAAAATTATTTTCTATAGGACAGTGCTCAACTTAATTATTAAGCTCATGTTACTTAGAAATGTGTTTTATTGTGGCTAAAAAACTTTTTCACCTAACTTAAAACATTATGTTGGATCAACTTAATTACTTGCATTCATGTAGAAAATTATTAAGTTCATGTTACTTAAAAATGTGTTTTATTGTTGCATAAAAGGTAATTCACCATACTAAAAAAATATTGTTTAAAATTAATGTAATTCTGCCAGTAGTCTTAACATTAAAATTCTAGTGGAAAACGTTAACATATTTTTTTTTGTTGACCCAATGTTTTATTTTTTAGAGTGCATTAAGTAATGGCCCATATAAATATTATGTAACAGTGACAAATTCAAATTCAAATGGATTGTATTTACTCAAATAAATGGTATCATCTTTACCTGAATTTCTTTTTGTTCATATAACTAAATTGTTATTTGTAAAAATTACTCAATATTGTTGTGTGGAACCACTTGGCCATGCTTTAAATCAATTCAACAAGTAATTTTTTTTGTGTGCATGGAGAGGAGTTGAAGTGAAGCGATGAAACTGATGCTAGTAGGACACATGACAGTGAAAACATGGCGGATTACATCTTAATTTTATTTCACACTACCCATATTCATATAGAATAGTGCAACATACGTTTCAGGCCACCCAAAAAAATGAAGGCAAACACAATGGACCACAGATCTATAGGTCCGGACCTGGTTAAAACCTCACACTTTGATAGTATTTAATAGTATTTACTAGCCAAATCTAGACACACCCTAGCGGCAGCAAATCTAATTTGCCGCGAGTGTCGTCTAGCAACTCTCAATTCACTTCTGAGCTGTAAAAGCCAAACTCTGGTCGGGCCAATCACATCGTGTATAGAGTCTGTGGGCAGGGCTTAATATAATGAGTGTGGTATAATTAATATAATGAATGAGTATAATTAAGCTTTTCTTTGAGAAAATAACAAAGAACGGCACTGAAGTCATTCTTAAGAAGGGGAGATGTGTTCTGTGTTTTGCCGACCGGATACGGCGAAAGTTTAATCTGTCAACAAGCTCTGCTTCACCTTCGTTGCTCTGGTTGGTGTAGCGCTATCCTATCGCGTGCAGAGGGAGTTTGAAAGACAACCGTTTATCCCACCCCTCGGATTGAGCCCTGTCTATGGTGAGTTTCGAAACCAAACATCTTGATGTGGGTCTGGTTTGTCAGGCTAAGTATTTACAGCTCCTAACTTTAAAAATAGGCTGTGTGACTATGGGGAAGGATTACCTCAAAATGTCTGTATGCAACTTTCAGTTTAAATATACATACTTCTTTAGATATTACAATCACATTATGTACTAGAGGGAACAAGCTGATTGTCCTCTTATTGTGCAGCCAATGAGATTGCTTGCTCAACATTCATATACTGCGGTTCAGTGTCTGCTCTAAGATGGTCCTTCAGCACACTTTCAGAGTACCTCTGAAGCCCTCCACCTCTCCCAGCTTTACCTGTCTAGATATGCTACATGGCTTATATATGCCTATTTATGTAGCAGCAGCATATCTTATATGTTCACATCAGTAACTCTGTGTATCTATTGGCAGTAGCAAGTCCATAATTGTGCTGCTGCAGCGTGCATAGACGGAATAGGCTACATTAACAGTCATATTTATTAAAGGGTTATTTCACCCAAAAAATGACAATTCATCATTAATTTCTCACCCTCATGTCGTTCCAAACCCATACGATTTTCATTCAGAAAATGTATTTTTGGTGTAAGACAACAACTCCCAGAATGCACTTGATGCACTGCCCTATGAGGCCACTCCCAAGTCATAGCTACCGGTTATCACTTGCCAACGTGGTACAACCCCATCGTAATTTTAATTTTTATAAAATAATTTAGATCAGTTAGAGAACAGACACTACAATTCAATGGTTAGTTCAACCAAGAATGAAAATTCTCTCATTAATTACTTACCCTAATGTCGTTCGACATCCGTAAGACCTCTGTTCATCTTCGGAACATAAATTAAAATATTAGTGTTGAAATCCGATGGCTCAGAAAGGCCTTCATTGACACCAATGTCATTTCCTCTCTCAAGACCCATAAAAGCCACAGAAGTGGCTCTTCTATCATTTTATGAAGCGACAAGAATAGTTTTTGTGCGCAAAAAAACAACAATTAAATAACAACATTTATAGTGATTGGTCGATTTAAAAACAAAGATTCAAATGGTTATGAATCAGAATATCAAATTCATGATTCGGATCACCATTGTCACGTGATTTCAGCAGTTTGTCACGCGATCCGAATCATGAATCAATATGCTGATTTGTAAAGTTTAGAAACTTTGTTTTGAAAACTGAACGTCTATGTTCAATAAAGTGTGAGTGAGCCAAACGAGAGTCACAGCACAAACACAGCAGGAGTCAGATTACGTTCATCACGAGAGCGAAGACCTGAGCTGAGCATGGCAGTCATTCACGGTGCGTGTCCAGTTTGCCGCATATTCAGATCATGTCTATGAAAGCTTAACTTTCATAGGATTTAATTAAAAACTTGAAACACTCGTTTTGCTTCGCACCACTCTTTTAAGAATGAGCCGTGTGTATTTACATTCTGTGAGTGAAATGCTGCCCTCTATAAGCGGGTTGAAAACAGCTCCTATACTGGCTGTAGTCTCTAGCCTGGCCATAAAAGCCTCTGATGACATAAAATGGCTATACTTGCATCATCGGAGGCTTTTTTTCCAGACATAAAATACATAAATCTCTCATCTCAGGGGGATATGAGGGGGGAAGCATGATCATTTGAATATGCTACCGGTTTCTACTGATAAAAAGCTTAATGCTTATCACTGAAATAACCCTTTAACGGTTCCTGTGGTGACAACCTACTGCATATAGTGTGACAACATACGCTGCTAAAGGTCAAGGTGTTATAATTGAATTATATCTTTTTTTCTTTTTTTACTGACAGATGAAACGTTCTGTATCTTCAACTAGCATCCTTCTCTCTAAAACTTCTCTTGTCTCTTCTTGTCCCCTCTTCAGCCATGCTTGATTGTGCAGTCAAAACACCCGTCAGATTATCCACAGCCAGACTTCACCACATGTCCACCCCCACTCTAAAGCAAATGCTCTGACAGGTCTTTCCTATAAACGCGACCCAGCATCCATTATGCGACAGAATTCATCACAGCCCTCCCAAACAACATTGACACTGACACATAGAGTATGAAATGCAATAACAGCAGCCAGGTGTATCTGTGTGTGCGCATGTGTGTGTGTGTGTGTGTGTGTGCGCGTGTGTGTGCCTGTGCGCGCGTGTGTGTGTGTGTGTGTGTGCTATTTCTTTAGAGAAAAAGAAATGTGATATTCATCCCAAACCCTACTTAGAAACCCTACTTTACATATTCACTTTACACATGCACATCATTTCCACAGCACTCTGCATATATTCAACGCATCCTCTCTATAACAGACGCCAATATGTAATTTTGTAACCCCCTGTCTCTTTTTATTTTTTGACGGATGTAAGTTGCACCACCAGCAGCTGTAGTAATATGTTAAGCAAATGCTTCTTTCTTCAAAATGGTGGTTTGTGGCAGACAGCTCCATTTGGCTGATAGTTTCTCCCAGCGTGGGTCCTGGTCCGCGTTTATCATTCATCCTCGCTCTCAGTGCATAAGCGACACCACGTGCCATGTCAGTCCTCGTTTCACAATATCTTTTCCACCCCACACAATCAATATGAGGTAAATCTCTAATTTCCTATGGTTGTTTTATATTTTCGTCCCCTCAACATGATCTGTGTTGTTCTTTGTATGACATCCCTTTGATATGTGAGCTGATAGAAGATGACAATGGACTTGGTAGATGCCAGGCAACATAAGATTGTCCATAATAAAGATTATATATATAATTACTATTGATGTTTCTTTTTTTTTTAAAGGGTTCAAATTTAAATAAATTGTATTAAAAGCATGCTAATCATAATACATCTTTGTATTTCATTTGTGTGTGGTTTTTTAAATAAAATAATAGGACATAAAAAGTGTAATGCCATTGAAGTCAACATGAAGTCAATATTGTGGCCAGGTTGTGTAAACCTCAGAAACCTGACCCTCAAAAAGCATGCACAAAAATAAACAACCTAAAGACAATATGACTCTGTTGATATAATTATGTTGTATTGTTCATCACGTAAACCATGCAGTCTGTCTTGACAATCCTTATTCTCTAACATTTGTTTTCTACCAACCCATGCAATCGATGCAACTTAAAGCTCAAATTTCCTAAGCCTGGTTTATGTTTTCGCCCAACCGACATGATCTGTTATCTATAATATAACGTTCCTTTGAGTAAGAGTAACACCAAATATACCAGACCCGCTGGAAATCGATACATTCGTGTTGGGGGCGTATGGTAACCGTACTTAAGGACTCCTAGAGGACTGTGCATTGTCCGTGAAATGTATTCATTAAGGGCTGTTACGGAACTCCCACACCCCTCTCCCACAGATGAGTCCTTTCTGGCCCGCAGCGAGCCGCTAAGATTTAAAAATGACCTTTTGGGATTATAAACAGTGCATGTGGAATCACTTTATTTCTGCACTCCGCTAATGAGAACAAAGCGGTTGTCAGTGTTTGATTAATGATTTTTTTTCATAACCTGGCAGAGCAGGAGATCATAAAGAAGTCATTTTCCAACTTCCTCTCTGCCTGTTCATCATTTGCGCGTATCCCATCAGGGTGAAGGTCCGTATCACGGCAGCAAAAAGCCGCGTGGCATTAAAAAAAATAGAAGGTCACAAGATTTCATTTTGTGGTGGAGAGAGCTGCTGGACTAACATCCACCGTAACCTGTGATTAAGCTACAGAAGTGAATTTTGGAGAGACTGTAGGCTGTGATGGAGGTGTGGGTTTTTCTTCTATGGATGAATGAGGTCTCTCTCTGAGTGCTTTCTCTGAGTGTGGAGTGGATGATGGAGGAATGAGCACTGTGAAAAGGAACTGAAGGTCCCTTAAGTTTGATGGACATGGAGAAGATGTTACCGATTCCAGACAAAGAACAACATATTCTGAAACATGCAAAATCGCCCAACAATGACCTTGCAACATAAATTTTCTAGCATATGGTGTGTTTTTTTGTGTTTTTTTTTTTTTTTTTAACAGTTTTGTTATTTTTAATGTTTCATTTGGTGAGATTTTTTCAATGTTTTTGAGAGAAGTCTCTTATGCTCACCAAATCTTAATTTGTTTGATGCAGAAAAAAACAGTAATTTAGTGAATATATATATATAGTCCCCAAACTTTTAAAGGAGTCCTATAATGCTCCTTTTTACAAGATGTAAAATAAGTCTCTGATATCCCCAGTGTTTGTGAAGTTATAGCTCAAAATAAAAAATAACAAAAATGTAGTATGTTAAAATTATCACTTTTTGAGGCTGAGCATAAACTCGCCATTTTTGTGTGTGTACTTTTAAATGCAAATGAGCTGCTGGCACATTTTCAAGTAGAGGGCGGATATTCAAGAGCTGGAGTTAGCAGATTTGATTACATCATGCAGACACACATTGAAAAGGTCAGTTGGACAATGATGGAGAGACTCAAGAAGAAGTGACAACTTGTAGCAACAGGATGTTTCTGAATGGTTAGTAGATTAATTTATGTAGCTGATGTGGAGTTAACAATCTTCAAGTCATTGATTAGTATTTACTGTCATGAATATCACTCATGTGGGAACTCTTGTAAGATGCCTACAGAGCCAGAGAATATATGCTGCATGAAGATAGAACATGTATAGTTTTGATTAATTACGGTTACAACTTATGTTTTATTCTGGCTTTTATGACATGCACTCTAAACAAAAATGGTGCTATATAGCACCTTATCCACCCTAAAGAACCGCTGAAGAACCACTGAAGAACATTTTTTTTTTAGAGTGTGCTATTGCATTTGTGTTGCATACTGTATTGCAATAAATGTAAAAAGACGGATGTAACAGCTTGAACAGACTCCCAAATGTGCTCTATTACAACAAATCTTCCTGTTCTCAACATGGCTTTTGTTGTGTGTTCCTGGGGGTAAGGTTTATATAAAGTTAAGTGTTAGTAATGTCACTAACCTGCGAAGAAGCTCATTGTAGTCCCTGACAGCCATTTTTTTTTTAAAGAAAATATCTCCCTTTGCTTTGAGCATCGTAACTTTAGATGTTGTTTATGATCAAACACCAACATTACATACTAAGTGAAATCTTAATCAACCACCCCTTTAAACAATCTCTAATGCATTCAATAGTTAAATGTAAATAAACTGTTGAAAAAATATATGACAGTGTTCTGTAAAGAAAAATTGATGTGGAACTTTAAATCCCTTGAGGGGGGAGGCTGAAAAGGTTCAGCGCATGTTAATGTTTAATTAAATGGAGGTGGATCAGGGTGATGGGGACATGGAAATCTTTGCATCTATTTTTTCCCCCCTTTTGTAATTGCATTATTTTTAAAATGCCATTGGAGTGATTAAACACACCACAATTCCTGAGGATCTGGGGAGAAGAGAAGATCAATTTTAAGTCAGTCTTGACATAATGTTCAAGTAAAACAGACAGAGCATGCTGAACAGTCATGCATGCAAAACTCCCTGGTTCAAAGACTGTGGTAAAAGAGACATCCTGTGAAATTATGATCGTGAGAGAGAGAGAGAGAGAGAGAGAGAGAGAGAGAGAGAGAGAGAGAGAGAGAGAGAGAGAGAGAGAGAGAGAGAGAGAGAGAGAGAGAGAGAGAGGAGAGAGAGAGAGAGAGAGAGAAAGAGAGAGCATTTATTAGAGCATTTGTTTTTGTTTTTTATTCATTTTCTATAAAGCCTATAAATAATCCAAAAAGCCAATAAATATATGTAAAGTATGAAAGCATTTTTTCCCAATAATAACACAAACTAATATTTGTATTAATTACTTTTGCTTTCAGATTCTATTGTTTTTCATAGTGTGAATATTTTCAATATTTAAATACCTTCAAATGCAACATTAATTGCTGTTCAGAGGGTGCCAGTGTTGCTGTTGCATGAGCCTCAACAAATGGGTAGTTGCACCCCTGAGAGCGAGTAATGGTTGAACATTAGCATTCGAGATACATTTCATCCAGTTAGCTTCTGGATGGAAATGTTTTTATACTGAGCTGTGCATCATGATATTATTCATGGCTGTCAAACACTTTCCAGAGGCAACTCATCCCAAAATATGTTTATTCTCTTTGCTCCTGCACGCGCACAGAAAAAAAGGACATCACTCTCAGAGAAAATGTTTCTGAAATCCATTACAGTGACAGGTTTTTCACTCACTGATTTGATGTCTCAGAAGAGACAGGGCTTAAGCCTTCACTTCACAAGTTACCCGACTGTCTTTACCCCGTGAGTTAAAGGGGAGCTAACAGTGAGGGGGAAAAAAGTGAAAAATTAAGCACCGGGGAGGGGAAAAGAGGAAAATTATACTCCAGTGATGGAAATGAAAATGCATGACTTGTGATAATTGCTGTGAAAGAAAGTGACAGCTGGACTCTCTTTTCAATCTGAGGATGTGACACGGTCGAAACATACTTTTTCCTAATGGACTGCTTAGGTGGCAGCCACCATCATCCAACCCCATGTAAAACAGATTACAACCCCTTGCGATGTGTTTTTTGATGCAACACAGAATAAATGTGTTGATTTTATGAGACAGATAAATGATAATGACTTGCAGATATAAATGGCGTGTGCATAACCAGGCTGCTCGACGTCAGGGCGGAGAAAAACATTGCTCTTCCTCATCTGGGACAATCTTACCTCTGTGGGAGACAGAGTGAATTTGTCATGTTCTTGCTATCAGCACACGCAGTAGTGGATTGATGCTAACATTAGCAGCGCTAGTTGATGTTTTGCCTCTTTCAGTTTGTTGCTGCCGAAATGAAGGACCACCATGAAAGTGGACTTCATTAAAACTAAACTTTAAAACAGACAAACTAAGTCTGAAAACTCTGTATAAATTTGAATGTTAGAAGTGCTTACTAATCATAACCCACCTGTTATTATACACTATATTGCCAAAAGTATGGGGAAACCACTTCAGATTATTAAATTCAGGTATTACAATCATAATCACTAAATATTCCATGGTCAACTGATAGTGGTATTATAACAAATGACTAGAGCGAAAGAGCAAATGCACGTCCATAAACACTGCTCTCAAGGTGCAGATCCACTCGTCCGTGCAACAGTTCTGTCGCGCCGCACTTCACTTTATTCCTATGGGTGACTTTAAGCGGCTTTAACGCGTCCGCATAGCATTCCAGGAAGTCAGCGCTGCATTTGAACTGATTTGAAATCGCAGAAATGACGAGAAGCATCACAACATCACGCTTCAGTCGCGTCACAAAAATGGATCTCCACTGCTGTCACAGGACTTCACGAAATCAACAAGAAGTGTGTTTTTGACTGAGCTGTCCCAGCGATAAAGGTTCGCGGTCGTGCTTTAGAAGCAGCGGCAGTGGCTCAGTGGTTCATGTAGGTTGTCTACAAACCAGAAGGTTGGTGGTTCAATCCCTGGTTCCACTTGACCAAGTGTCGAAGTGTCCATGAGCAAGACACCTAACCCCAGCTGCTCCCGACGAGCTGGATGGCGCCTTACATGGCTGACATCACCGTCGGTGTATGAATGGGTGAATGTGAGGCAAAAATGTAAAGCGCTTTGGATAAAAGCGCTATATAAATGCAGTCCAGTCCAAGTAGGTGGTTAGTAAAACTGCTTCAAATGTCTATGTTGTTGGCTATCGTCGCGTAAGTACACATCAGTAAACAGCATGATTGTGTATAGTTAATTTATCAATGGAGTATGCGGTGGATGGTGTATGTTTAAATACATTTGTTTAGCTGACCTAGGTGTGACCAGGGTAAGTTCTGAACTGGCAGTGGATGGAGTTTGCCAGAGGGAAGATGGCAGAGGCTCTTGGACATGAACCTGAATCTCCACGGAGAACGATTCAAGATGTTGACTATTCCTACCATCGTGAGTCAGATCCAGTCCAAGGACTGGTTCGTCACGATAGATTTAAAAGACGCCTATTTTCATATCTCCATCCTTCCATGTCACAGGAAGTTCCTGGGGTTCCCTTTCGGGGCCGAAGCGTACCAATATCGAGTACTTCCGTTTGGCCTAGCTCTTTCCCCTCGCACGTTCACCAAGTGCATGGGTGCAGCTCTGGCTCCATTGAGACTTCAGGGTATCCGTGTGCTGAATTATATCAACAAATCATATACGAGATGGCAGTTCGACATTGAGATGTTGTTCTGTCCCACATTCGGTGCTTGGGGCTGAGACTCAACACAAAGAAGAGTGTGTTGACGCCCTCCCAGAAGACCAGTTTTCTGGGGATAATATGGGATTCGATTTCGATGTGGGCACAATTGTCTCCCGTGATCAGGCGATGTTCTCAGGAAAAAGGTTGGGCCACAGCATCACTATGAAGCACTTTCAGAAGGTGTTAAGGCATTTAGCAGCAGCTTCCAACGTGATTCCATTCGGCCTGTTGCCCATGAGGGGAGGATCTCTAGTAACTGTATGGACCACTTCAGATCTTTTGATCTAATGGAAGAAAAAAGCTCACAAAATTTACATATGAACATGCCGGAGATGATGTGGTTAAATCAGGAATGGTGAAAGAATGGTGCTTGCTAAGTTTTTCGTCTTCAGCCAAAGTTTAAATCCCTTCTGGCAAGTGCGCTTCCCATAATGTTTAATGTTAGGTCAGTAGGTGGAGAGTAGGCACTCTTTTGTGGCTGTTCAGACACATTCGATCACATGAGATTTTACACTATGAAAGCAATCCGGTCAAATGCGTTTTCAATTTCCTCTGGAAGTGGTCAAAAGTGGACAAGCTTAAGACATTTTAGGACCCTTTTACACCTGTATTTAGCGCTGTTCACTTGTGATCCGATCAACCAAAACACATCTTAATACCAGGTGTAAACAGGGCCTAAACAGCGCTCTCAGCATGTGGATGTTGGTGTCAGGATGTTCACCAACAGTATATACCACTGAAAAAGTTTAAATCTTCTTTTTACCCTTTAAGCATAGAACGAAAACAACTTCTCTGTGAGTATATCTGGGTCCTATCTGTATTATGACCCCTAAAATGGAAGCCATATGATATCTATATAGGTATATATTTACAGTAAATCATGATGTGTAAATGAGCTCTCACCTTTAATGACAGAAAGAAGAAACATCTGGCAAATTGCCTTTAATAAGGCAGCCAAAAAACAAAAAACATCACAGACCTGAAGGGGGTTTGTAACTCCTCCGTTGCTGCCAAAATAAAGTTGACTGTGATGTCAAGGGCTTTTGTTAACAGCTCCTCCAGCAAGTGACAAAGTATGAAGACATATTGAGCTGTCACTTCAAAATAAGTTTGGATTATAGATAATATGGTTGAAATTAGGATCTGAATGCGATGTTGAACCCATATACTGTATCACTAGCACTGTAGATCAGCATAAGGTGTAATGCATTACACATGAAATGTACTTTTTACAAGCAGTGAAGTGTTACCTGTTAGATTTATATCAAATTGTGTAGATATGGTGTGTCAGTGGTGTGTTAATAATTTACGGTTAAGAAATGTTTTGCAAAGTTCCTGTATCTCGCTTCAAAACGTACTTGCTATAAGAGAAGAAAACAAATTAAGTGCCTTGAACTGAAGTGTTTAATGGGTAGGGACAAGTAATGTCCCAATACGGCAGTATAATTTTGATAAATATAATAATGTACACTGAAATGTTATTATTGTATACTGTTTTATAATATTATATAATACACTGATACAATCTTTTATTAGTTTATAATTTACTCACCCTCAAGCCACCCTAGGCCTATATGACTTTCTTTGTTCAGCCAAACACAATTGGAGCTATATTAAAAAATGACCCTGGCTCTTCCCAGCTTTATAATGGGAGTGAATATAGCCTGAAGCTCCAAAAAGCTCATCCATCCATTATAAAAGTAATCCATATGGCTCCAGGGGGGTTAAAGGAACACACCAACTTTTTGGGACTTTAGCTTATTCACCATATCCCCCAGAGTATAAGTCTATACAACTCTGTCTGACGCACCCACCGCTAGTCTAGCTTAACACAAAGACTGAATGGCTCCATCTAGTGTACTGCTAAATAAGTGACAAAATAACGGCTAAATAACCAACAGAAAATTAACAGTTGTGATTTTCTAGACCGATATGTCAAGGAACTATTCTTTCATTCCTGCGTAATGATAAAGGAACTTTGCTGCCATAACATGGATTGTAACATGATAACAAGCAGCTTGTCACATTGTTAATGTTGACGGAAGTTAGCCAATATTCAGGTGCTGCTTAATATCATTGCGCCACTGCACCTATGGTACAGCATGAAAGTTCCTTGATCATTACGCAGGAATGGTTCCTAGATATATTGGTTTAGAAATTTCATTTTCCGTCGGTCTAAGTACACAATACAGTATAACTATACACATCACAACATGTAAATAGGAAAATGTTGGCGTTATTTTGTCACTTATTGAGCAGTGGGCTAGATGGAGCCATTTACCTCCAGTCTTTGTGCTAAGCTAGGCTAGCAGTGGGTGCATCAGACAGAGTTATGGGATGCACAGAGATAAAAATGGCATGTCTTACTCTAATCTAACTCTGGGGATACAGTGAATAAGATAAAGTCCCAAGAAGTCAGCATGTTCCCTTAATAAAGGCCTTCTGAAGCTAAACGATATCGAACAATATCCATATTTATAAATCTATGAACTATAATCACTGGCTTCCGGTATCGATTGCTCGTGAGTCTAGTTCCCTTGGACGAGTAACCTATGACCTAATGTATGACATAGGATTAGGAGTATTATAGACTTTGGTGAGAGTAGACACCTCTCACAGACCAAAAAAAATAGGGACTGGGCAACAAACTCAACATTTCTCTTGAAAAACTCTCATTTTAGACTTATAACTCATTTTAGACTGATCTGTGTTTTATTTTACTGCATCCTTTGCACTTCCACATTCATCAGTATGTCATGCGTTGGGTCAGAGGTCACTCTTTTGCCAGAACTAGACTCAAGTACTGCCGTTACCGGAAGCCAGTGATTATATATATATAAAACTTTATTAACCCACTGGAGTAGTATGGATTACTTTTATGATGGATGGATGGATGGATGCACTCTGGGCTTCAAAAACTCTACTCACTCCTATTATAAAGTTTGGAAGAGCCAAGATAATTTTTACTACAACTCTGATTGAAAGAATTAAGTCATTTTATACATGGCTTGAGGGTAAGTAAATTATGGGATAATTTTAATTTTTGGGTGAACTAACCCTTCTGAATCTTTGATATCTGAATGAATAAATGAATGATCCTTTGACTTTGATGGTCTATTAAATATAATTTTGCTGAATAGTTTGACATTTCCTTCATCATGTGTGCCACTAAAGCTGTCTCCACTTACAGTTTCTAACTGCTGCCAGTGTAATAAATGCATCTCTCAAGACAAGGGACAAGTGTCAAAATATCAGTCATATCAGTGTCCATAACTGCTGAGTTGTGTCTCATTACATGTCAAAACCTACTAGTACCTTGTCGAGATAAAGCCAGTCAGGACAGATTTAGGTCAGGGTGTCAGATGGGCGATATTTCAGAGGTCACCTAAGCCTCACCCCATGACGCCGAGCAGCTGGGAAAAGAGGAGGACCGCAGCTGCACCTTCCTCATCACGTTTGACACCTCTCCATCCATCTGCTGTCCCCTTCAGCTGTTTCCTCCATCCTCCGGTTCTCTCAGTCATTAGCGTTCTCTTCTCTTTTGATGTCTGTCTGCTGTTGATGGGAAGTGAGAGAGGGAAAGCTGAGAGAAAGGGATGAACGCAAATGATTGATGTCTTTAAATGATGCAAGAATGCAGAGACAAGGACAGATTTCACATGCAGACATCAGTTCAAACTATAATTTAGGGGTATCAAATCAAAACAGTATGGAGAGTTTGGGGAAAAGTTCTGATTTTTGCATTACATTCTGGCGTTTCATGTAATTCCGTTTAACCAAGCACTAAATGAGCTGAAATAGTGCTCCTATTTATTTAAGTCATTGTCATCTTTTTAGTGCAAACTATTTCAGTTTCACTATTTTAAATTATGCTAAATATGGAAAAAATGCAATAAAAATCATGTAATTTTAATCAGGTGTTTATGTAGATTTCAGGATTTTGCACCATTTAGAGATGAATTATGAATTATGAAACAATTGCAGTTTAAATTGCTGAATTGTTCTACCAAAAAGGATGCAGAATTCAAAATAGAATTAGAAATTAATTATAATCCAAAGAGACAAGTTTGTAAGAATATAGAATACAAATAGCCAAGTTTGCATACATCAATTTTTATGCAAATGTTGTGATATTGCATAAAAAAATGCACATCAATTGTAAAAGAGTGCGTAAAACATGTATGCTCTCAATTGAAAATAAATGTGCATTAGCTACTACAGTGGGGCAAAAAAGTATTTAGTCAGCCACCAATTGAGCAAGTTCTCCCACTTAGAAAGATGAGAGAGACCTGTCATTTTCATAATAGGTACACTTCAACTATGAGAGATTGAATGAGAAAACAAATTCCAGAAAATCACATTGTCTGATTTTTAAAGAATTGATTTGCAAATTATGGTGGAAAATAAGCATTTGGTCACCTACAAAAAAAAAAAAAAAAAAAAAAAAAAACAAATCAAGATTTCTGGCTCTCACAGACCTGTAACTTTTTTTAAGAGGCTCCTCTGTCCTTCACTCATTACCTGTATTAATGTCACCTGTTTGAACTCGTTATCAGTCTAAAAGACATCTGTCCACAACCTCAAACAGCCAGACTCCAAGCTTCACTATGGCCAAGACCAAAGAGCTATTAAAGGACACCAGAAACAAAATTGTAGACCTGCACCAGGCTGGGAAGACTGAATCGGCAATAGGTAAGCAGCTTGGTGTGAAAATAATCAACTGTGGGAGCAATTATTAGAAAATGGAAGACATACAAGACCACTGATAATCTCCCTCGATCTGGGGCTCCACGCAAGATCTCACCCTGTGGGGTCAAAATGATCACAAGAACGGTTAGCAAAAATCCCAGAACCACATGGGGGGGGACCTAGTGAATGACCTGCAGAGAGCTGGGACCAAAGTAACAAAGGCTACCATCAGTAACACACTACACCACCAGGGACTCAAATCCTGCAGTGCCAGATGTGTCCCCTTGCTTAAGCCAATACATGTCTGGGCCCGTCTTAAGTTTGCTAGAGAGCATTTGGATGATCCAGAAGAGGATTGGGAGAATGTCAGAAGAAACCAAAATAGAACTTTTCGGCAAAAACTCAACTTGTCATGTTTGGAGAAGAAAGAATGCTGAGTTGCATCTAAAAAACACCATACCTACTGTAAAGCATGGGATGGAAACATCAAGCTTTGGAGCTTTTTTCTGCAAACGGACCAGGACAACTAATCCATGTAAAGGAAAGAATTAATGGGGCCATGTATAGTGAGATTTTGAGTAAAAACCTCCTTCCATCAGCAAGGGTGTTAAAGATGAAACGTAGTAGGGTCTTTCACCATGACAATGACCCCAAACACTCCACCTGGGCAAAGAAAGAGTGGCTTCGTAAGAAGCATTTCACGATCCTGGAGTGACCTGGAGTCTCCAGATCTCAACCTTATAGAAAATCTTTGAAAATCTGTGTTGCCCAGCGACAGCCCCAAAACATCACTGCTCTAGAGGAGATCTGCATGGAGTGATGGGCCAAACTACCAGAAACAATGTGAAACCTTGTAGAGACTTACAGAAAGTGTATTTTCCACCATAAATTGCAAATAAAATCTTTAAAAATCAGAATGTGAATTTCTGGATTTTTTTCTCATTCTGTCTCTCATAGTTGAAGTGTAACTAGGATGAAAATTACAGGCCTCTCTCATCTTTTTAAGTGAAAGAACTTGCACAACTGGTGGCTGAGTAAATATTTTTTGCTCCTCTGTATTTACCAAATAAATCCTCACAAATAAATGCTCAAACTCTTGTTGTTTTTTTCTGAACAGAGAATATCATTGAATAACTTGACAAACCAGCAGATCCGTTTCATTGCGCAGCATCTCAAATGTTGTTTTAGTTATTCTTAAATGCCTGATCCAGTCTGTCATCAAAAAGATTTGGTAAACTGACCTCCCAGAACTGACTCACATGATTGTGTTCCCAAAACGGCAGCCATCTGAACGCATGACATCATCTATTGCATTTCGTCTAAAGCGCAAGTCATTTATGATATAGGAAAAAAGAACCCGAGTGTCTTCCCCGATTGCAGCAACTTTCATTTTTATTACAGATATGTTGCACCAATGTCCCAGGAAGTGGCCCTTTTGTTCTCTTGAACAAAAATCAAAAATATGGTATGCATTATTCCAATTTTGTGCATAAGTTCAAGGGGTCATATAATGCCATTTTTGTACAAGTTAATGATACTTTAGTGTCTAAATGAAAAGTTTGTAATATACTTTAATAAAAAATTATCTTTAGAAGAAAACACTAATTTTATCTGGTCAAAAACAGCTCTGTTTTTTGTTTTTAAGCAAACCATTTCAGTGCATATGACTTAATATAATAATTAAGTCATAATGAGAGATAATGAGCTTTGCCCTCCCTGCCCCTCTGTTTTGTGGGACGATTTGACACACTCACTTGAAATGTTGCCCTTGAGAACAGTTGCGGTATATTTTGGAGAAAGAATGGCAACGGGACTCTCTGAGAACACATCATATCAATTTGTACCTGGAACGACGGCCCGGCTAGCTCAATATCATTCAACTGCGGCCACAAAATGGGCATTATCGTGCTGATGGGGGTTACCGGTTTCGCAGACTGGAACGCGCCCTTCTTCTTCTTCGCCTCTACTGCTGAACTGTTAACATCCTGATTAATATGTTCAACATTTGCTAGTTTTTTTTTCTCAAATTGAAGCTTCAAAATAAGATCTAGCCTCTTGCAACATGACATCATTACTTTGCGTGTATGTCTATGCCGTGCGATTCCACATTCCACGTCTACATCCAAACGAACCATCAGCCCCGCATGGGATTGCGCATGTATGTCTATGCCGAAAGTAACCATTATGTGTGTGTGTGTGTGAGAGTGTGTGTGTGTGTGTGTGTGTGTGTGTGTGTGTGTGTGTGTGTGTGTGTGTGTGTGTGTGTGTGTGTGTGTGTGTGTGTGTGTGTCCACAATGTAAATGGATTTATAAACGTACTAAATAATGTTTTTTTTTTTTGTTTGTTTTTAATGTAAAAATGCAGAATGTTTCTTGTGATGGGTAGGTTTAGGGATCAGGGTTGGGTGTAAGCAATCGTTATTGTGATTGACATGGCCAATGAAATGTTTAGAATCAGTTGCAGGGCATTTCCACTGAACTGGTTTGGGGGGAAAATCATGCATATGAAAGGGATAATGACATCATACCCAGAGACGCTACAAGGAACGCCCAATAGGCGCTCTTATTTCATGACGGGAACGCCCAATAGGCGCTCTTATTTCAAGGACGGGAACGCCCAAGCCGCAGCTGGACCCATCTCGGCTAGCTGGACATTTCTGAATGGTTGGTTAACATGATGTCACTGTTTTATTTTGTATGTGCTGGCAGGGTAACGTTAGTGTAGTGAGATATGAATGCTGTGCATTTACGGATGTATACGTTAGTTCATTGACAGATTGAAGTTACAGCTAATGCCAATAAAAATAAAAAAATTCTGTAAATGTAGGCTTGTCAGTGATGCGTAATGTTATCTATGCAGTGTTAGGTACAACCGACATTAGGTCAGCACAGGAATGTTTCAACAGACACCGTTATAAACCATCTACAAAAGTAAGCTTAGTGTAGTGTTGCCACATTAACTTTATCACCAGTGTACACAGTTTGTAATAACACAATAACCATAATGCGTTGGTCATTATAAACGTGGGATTATGAATTATATTGAGAATGTCTTACATAGAAAGCATGCCATAGTTTAACTTACCCTGTAAACTTTCACTGCATTTATTGTGAAGCGTGCAAGCGTTTCAAACTTTACATTCACTTCTTCTGGAGATGCAGCAGGAACACAAATAGATGGTACCAATCTTTTTTTCAGGAGCAGCTTCTTAGCAAAACCTGCTTTATACTGACCATCGTTTATAAAGCAGTCTGGTGAGAAATGACTTGCGTGGCGCAAACATGAAAGCATTGACGTTGATCAGGGTAATATTCACGTCGAAAACAAAACTCAGTCACTGCGTCTTCAGTGGTTCTTATTTAGGAATATCAAAATGACTGCTGTGTTCGTTATTTCACCCAAGATCAGAACACCACAATCGTTTAGACGCCATTCTGTTCCAGCGTATAAACAATGGCGGACTATGATGACAGCTCACTCAGAGCAGGTCTGTGTTGAAATGCTGCTGTCAATCAACAATCATGGGAGGGGTGTCTGATCATGTGGCATCACACGGTTGAACGGCTTCATGTGAGACAGGAGAAAACATATAGGAGGTTCCAAAAAAAAAAAAACACTGGATGGATTTTTATCATTATAGGATGGTTGTGCACAGGCGCTGCCAACACACATTTCCATACAATCAACTTGTAAAAGTGCATGCACCATTATATGACCCCCTTTAAATTGGCAACTTGAATGGAACCATAGCTATTGAATTACAATTGTATTAAATTCATCATTCCAATTAAATTTTCTGTGAATATGACCAATTTGATTCTAATTCCAATGCAAGAACAATGTGTGCCAAATCATACGAGTCGCAAGATTAGTTTGTCACAGATTTTTGTGACCCCGGAAAAATGCCAAAACAGGATAGACCAAATAAATCATGCAACCAGTGTGCAAAAATCATTCTTAACAAACTAAGTGTGCTCCAAACTGTGGGGGGTTAATTCTACATTTATGCTTCCTTGTTTATTTATTTGGTTTCAGATTAATTTGCCACTATAATCGATTGAATTCACCAAGTATGCTTTTCACAGATGCTTGTAAAAAAAAACCTCCGTCACAAAAAAAGGGAATATTTGAGGTTACAAGCCTCGATTGACTCCCCATCGGTGTGACTGACAGATCCAGCTGTTATGCCTGAGGCTAACATGGAGGCAAATCAGTGTGTCCCATTCATTACTGCCTAATAATGCAAAAACTCATTATCATGGTCATGGTCCTTCTGTCACCATGCAGAGCAAAAGGCCCCTGTTTTCTCTACTTCCCTAATTACTTTATCATACTAAAAAAGGGCGAGGTGACAGTCTGTTCTGGCTTACTTTCAGAGTGGGCAATGTTTGGCTATTTCAGCCACTTAGCCCCTGCTGGTAAATACTGTAACTGCATTATTATACACTATTATTGAAGGGGGGGGAAACACTGAGTTTCAGTCAATCTCATGTCAGTCTTGAGTACCTATAGAGCAGTATTGCATCCTTCATATCTCCGAAAAGTCTTTAGTTTTATTATATTTATAAAAGAAAGATAGGCTGTACTGAGTCTTTCCGGAAAAAAAACGAGCGGGTGGAGGCGTATCGTGTGGGCGGAGCTAAAGAATAACGAGCGCGCCCAGCTATTGCATGAGAGCTTCTGAAAGCTGCGACATCCTCAAGCATGGAAAAGAAAATGTTACCCTAAATAAACCATGGCTATCAATCAGATTCATTGTATGCGATTCATTGATAGCTATTGTATGCGACTAAACCTTAGCAGTAGCAAGTAAAACAGTTTTGCACGTCAGACTAGTGTAACGTTATACATAGAACAACAATGGAGTAACCGTTAGCGCATTTGAATGACGAAGCACGCTTTGTGAGAACGTCTCCTAAGTTTATCTTTGGGTGGTTTTACAATAAACAAACAGACACCTATAGTGGTGAGCTAAACAAATGTATTTAAACACACAGCATAGATCACATGCTCCATTGATTAATTAACTAACGTTATACACGATCGTGTTGTTTACTGATGTTGACTTACGCGACGATAGCCAAGAACATTTGAAGCAGTTTTACTCACCGTCTGCTTCTAAAGCACGACCGTGAACCTTTATCATTGGGACCGCTCCGTCAAAAACACATTTCTTTGGTAACATTGTAATTTCGTGAAGTCCTGTGACAGCAGTGACCGCGGAGATCCACTTTTGCGACACGACTGACGCGTGATGTTGTGATGCTTCCCGTCATTTCTGCGTTCAAATCTGTTCAAATGCAGAGCTGCCATCCCTGTATGTAATGCAGGCGCATTAAAGTCGCTTGACGTCATCCGTAGGAATAAAGTGGACCTGGGCACGACAGAAGTGTTGCAGGGACAAGTGGATCTGCACCTTGAGAGCAGTGTTTATAGGCGTGCATTTCCTCTCTCGCTCTAGTCATGCGCGAGCGCACCCTTCAGGGAGAAGAGCCCGTACGGCCCATACAAGGACCTTCCGCTCTGTCGACGTCAAGCCGACCTATGTATTTTTGCGACAACACATTGCAAACATTGTATTATTGTTATGTAGATGCTTTATCAGACGATTTTTTTTTTTTGTAGCATTAGTGGAATTTCATCAAAATTTCATAGACAAAAAAACCCAACAACGTCCAATGTGCAAACTTAATGGACACCTCAAACTCCTGAGAGGAACCCATTCCTTCACAAATGTTTGTAGAAGCGTCTGCATGCCCATGTGCTTGATTTTATACACCTGTGGCCATGGAAGTGATTGAATTCAATGAGTTGGAGGCTTGTCCCAATACTTTTGGCAATATAGTGTAGTTGCTTACAGCACATACATGCTGTGTATGCATTTATAATTAAGCAACGAGCTAATATAGATATTTATTTAAATTTAAAATTTTGGTAGCAGCTGCGGGTACTCATTACCTTCACAAAAATGTTCAATGCTTTCCACTTTTGGTTTGGTTTCCATGTTCCATTGGCTCAGCTGGATGTGATGGATCATCCCCAACTCTCACTCTACAGAACACTAAGCCGGTCCATCTCTTCCCGTCTGTTAGAGATTCTGGATGGCCACGACTCCGTCCAAGTCTCCCTATTTGTTATGAATAGCCACTACATCCTGGCACATACATCTGCTTTCAGCCACACGCTGGGTCTTAATCAAGGTTGGCATGGGGAACATAACAGGTGAGCTCTGCTAATGATGGCGATTACAAAAGGCCTTGCAGTGGAGAGATGGGCTTGAGGCGCAACCAATAGCTGCGGACAATCATTCTGATGGGGGTTTTGCCCTTCCGAATAACAGACGTGTTTGGTTTGGCTCTTATCTTCACAACGTCAGGGATTTTTCTGAGAGTCATGCGGTTCTGATGCACCAGTCCATGCATTGACAGCTGGGAAAGCAGGTTTTAGCAAGGGGAATTTAGCTGGAGTTAATGGTTAGGAGATAACACTTACAAGACATCATAATAGCTTCATTCTGATTTCTGTATTGCTGACTGAGCTGCAGTATGAAAGCAAACACCAAACAGAATTACCACTGTAGGTTGGTATGGCAAAATGGTTAAAGCTCAGGGCAAGTAATCAAAAGATTTCTGGCACAATACCATGAAAAAGATAAACAGCAACAACAACAGCAACAACCACAACAAAAGAAAAAACACCATCATTGTGCCCTTGAGCAAGGCATGAAATGGCATTCTCAACCCGTTTTACTTCTGTAATGTGATGTTTTTCTAAGTGAAACAGGATGTTCAAAAAGACTAAATAAAGGGTCATCCAAAAGGGAATTGATTGAATCTTGAAAAGTGGGTATTTAGTGGTTGTGAGTTTGTAGTCAGATGTCTAGAAATGTGGTTATGGTTCTCAGGCCTTTTTTTTTAAAGCTTATTTAAATGAATTGTGAACATTTACATGTTGTTTCTCAGAAAAGCTAGTGTTAAGATGTAGCATGTAAATTCATGGCAGCCTGGGCCAAATGTTCATCTGTGCCTGGTGGTGATACCAGGTTTCTATATCACTATCTGTCAGAGTGGTAATCCAGCCTTTTAGTTGCTTCAGAGTCCTTATTAGCATTCAGCTCCAGCTCACGTAACCAGTCGCTCTAAACGGCTTTGCCGGGTTTTGATAGAGATTAGTTTCCTGCGCCTTAATGACCCCTCAAATTAGTACCCAGAATTAGACTAATTAGAAGTGTGTGCTTTCCTTTAATTAAGAGCTGAAATGCATCGTTGACTTCAGTGAGTTTTCGAAAGTTCATCTGGGGCTCGCAGAGCAGGGCTCTCGGCAGCTCTCCAGAACACTGCGTCACCCCGGACTTCCAAATGACATTATTCACAGTTGACTTGGCTGTGCTAACGGTGAAATCGCTACGCCGTCCGTGCCAGGTCTCCCCTTGTCCCCCCTGCCAGCGCCCCCTCGTGCACCAGGCCCCTTTCAAGCACGCTATTTCAAAACCCTCTGTCCCCCCACGTTCCAGTGAGATTTGAAATTGCATGAATGTTGCCCTTCAGAGTAAAGTGTTTGGGCACCCTTGGTTTTAAACCAATCTAATCCTTGTAATCACGGATTGTGCTCAAACCTCCATGCTCCCAAGGAAAAAAGAAATACGAGTTTGAACAGTTGAACAGAATCCCTACCGGCGTCGAGCCATGACCCGAATAGCAGCCAATATAGCGCCTTATTTCTCTATACTTTAAGAGATATGTGCTAGCAAAGCGAAAGTGACAGATAGTGTTTTGTGGCCGGCTGGGAGATACGTGTGTCCCCTATATGAAATGACAAGTGCATTTTCCGAAAAGAAAGACTATAATGTTTTTCTATTTAGCAGTTGACAGTTTGCCTTCGTCATAACATGAGCTTAAGGGCTTTGGAACAAGCATGATTATTTTAGGCCCCCGGCGTCTCTCTCTCCACAAATTGAAATCTTTTATGGGGAAGGCACTGTTAAGGCCCCGTGGCGAGGGAGCCACCTAAATCAGCATGCAAAGTGAATCTGCTATATTCACTTCCATTGACCTCCATCTTTGCAATGAGCGCAACAGCAATAAAAAGAAAAAAATGTGCCTCTTTTCCAGCAGTGTCCCAAGAGTCTATTGCATTTTTTTTCTAGGATGGAGTTTCATGAATTTGCAAAGCGCCGGAGCATTATGCCCATTAAGCTGGACTGCAGTCGTCTATTTGCTGCTCTTGGAATCAAAATGGCAGCTGACACAGGGAGATTATTATACCTTTTTGCACATACATTGAAGGCCTCTCGAACCCAAATGGCCCCATATAAATTGGACCCCTTTCTGTAAGTGGTAGCATCTGAGGAGTGAGGATAAGTAATGTCAATGTATAATTTGTATCTCTTTTGTAACATTGCTGGGGTGGGGGGTTGAGTCTTACAAACAAATATTAGTTGCGCTTTATTTCGATATTCCACTTTAGACATTCTACTAACTATAAGTAAGTTTGCAACTACATGTCAACTAACTCTCATTAGAGTCTGTAAGGGTTAGGTCTCAGGTTAGAATTTGTTGATAAAGTTGTGTGCAAATAAGTTGGCAAAGTTACTTAAAGTTAAAGGGTTAGTTCATCCAAAAATGAAAATTCTGTCATTAATTACTTACCCTAATGTTGTTCGACACGTGTAAGACCTCTGTTCATCTTCGGAACACAAATTAAGATATTTTTGTTGAAATTCGATGACTCAGAAAGGCCTTCGTTAACACCAATCTCATTTCCTCTCTCAAGACACAGTTTGAAACTTTGTTTTGAAATCAGCCCATCACATAAAGAAGGTCCAAACCAATGCAGTTTTAAAGAAAGGGCTTCAGAGGCTCTGTGTGATCCCAGATGAGGAATAGCGTCTTATCTAGCAAAACGATCGGTCATTTAAAAAAAAAAATGCTTTTAACCCTAAATTTATCATCAAAACTGCCCGATGTTACTGAAAGAGATGTCAACCCAGGACAAGCTAAAGGACTGTGAAATTTTAAAGGATGTTGATGGACTCAATCTACTACATCTGTGTTTTGATCAATGCACTGAATCCAATCCAGACATAGTATTTGACCAAAAAAAAAGCTATTTTCTCTGCTTTTTGCTCACAAAGTTTTGCAACAACAACAACAACAACAAAAATATAATAATAAAAAAAAACCTTACTCATAATTAATTAGATGTTTATAAAAAAGAATGCATGAAGCTGGAATGGTTTAAAATCAGAAGGTCTGCTCTTTTTTTTTTTGATATATTGCTTGTATATCCATACAAATCTAATATATTATGGGGGTCATAAAACATTTGTGAAAATGATCAAAAAACACTGACAGTACCTCACAAACACACACACACACACACACACACACACACACACACACACACACACACACACACACACACACACACACACACACACACACACACACACACACACACACACACACACACACACACACGTCGTGTTTCCATGTTTTATGGGGACTTTCCATAGGCGTAATGGATTTCATACTGGACAAACTGTACATCCTATCCCCTTACACTGCCCCTACCCCTAAACCTACCCATCACAGGAAACATTCTGCATTTTTACTTTCTCAAAAAAACTCCCTCTGTGTGATTTATAAGATGTTTTCCTCATGGGGACCTAAAAATGTCCCCACAAGGACAAGGATTTCGGATATTGCCATCTTTGTGGGGACATTTGTCCCCATAACGTAGGGATTACCAGGTCTCACACACACACACACACACACACACACACACACACACACACACACACACACACACACACACACACACACACACACACACACACACACACACACACACACACACACACACAAATGCTGGCTGGGAAAGAGTTAAAATTTCCATATCTATTACATGCAGTCTCTCTAAGAGTTGTCAGAAATGTCTTAAATGAACTTGAAATGTCAAATTGTCATCTTTTAAAATATGTCTGATTTTAGTATGGTTTAAAATTGGTCAATATAATTTATAAAAGAAAACAGACAAATGACAATGCAATCATTTTTATTTTATTATGCCCCAGTGGCAATATGCTTAGACTGAACCATGAAAGCAAAATAGCCCTTAACAGCAATAGCATCAAACATAAAGTGTATGATAATAATAATACTAATAACTTTACTGAAATGCATTACTTACACAGTTGCAAAGTTGTAAATTGTTAGAAATGTGAAGAGCTACATCTTAAAGCTGGTTATATTTTCAGCATTATTTACTTGATCCAAAAGTAAAATTCTACATTAACAATCTCTTTTGCGAGCTGAAAAAGCTGTTCACATAATTATTGTACATTTAACTCTATGCATGAATAACAGTACAATCTCTAGATGTTGATGTTGAAGCTCTCAGCTGCTGTAGCTTTATGCATTTGCATACAAATTGTCTGGCCTATCCTGACCTCTGGGGAGACCAATACTCTCAACATCTGCATTTTATGCAAAATGCATTTTTAAAAAGTTAGTATGGTAAGTTTGTACCAAAAGCCCATACACTAGCCTAGCTGTGTTTAGTTAGCCTGTAATTTACTGATAACAAACGCCAAATCTCTGATGTTGACAGGCACATGCTAATAAATTAGGATTAAGAGATTTCAGCCGTGAACTTTGCATTCTGGGTAAAACCATTGCTGGACCCTGATAACCTTCTAAGTTGGACAGCCATTTTGCTGTTGTCTTTATATAGCTATTAAAGATAATCGCCCTTTTAGAGTTTGGGCTGAATTGTTGTGTTCTGCCAGACTCCATCAAGCGGAATAGAAAACAGCACATGGAGATGCACCAGTAAACTACTTCAGACAGATTGCCACTTTACAACACTGTGCACACACTCCATTCCAGGGGCTGAAAGTTTAATCCTTTTAGCTTTGAGAAAGTACCAAATAAAATGAGTAAAACTGATGGCACTCTCATTGCTGGGTGTTGGTATTTGCCCATCACAGCTACTGTGTGTGGGCTACTGTGCGTCAGTCACAAAGGCCAAATGAAATATAGATGGGAGTTTTGAAAGGATTGAGACAAGTCTAGAAAAACATTTATTGTTTTGCTTGTGGCTTCACTGAACGTCAGCTCAACTGTAATTTAGTTTACATATCTTTTTGTTACATTTAATTTGGTAACACTTTACTTGACAGTGTCTTTGTTACATATGTTACATGTACTTGTACTACCATAATAGTAACGATTAATTATGCTTATTTTCAAGTAACTAAACCAAACCCTGATGACAGACAAACAGCAATCCACCTGTCAATCAAAGTGGCCAATACAAAGCAGAGTACTCTATTCAATTCAATTGTTTGCCTAATGTGTCAGATCAAGATGCATTTCCTTCTTTCATTTGTAAAAGTAGACATGATTTTATGAATATTTAAAGGCTACTTTTATCTTTTGGTGCAACTAACCCAACTCCTACCCTAAACCTACCCACTTCGCAACAATATAAAACATATAACAGGGAAATAAAAGTAAAGGTCCCAGCTATTTATTGCAAAAACTGTCCAAAACAGTATAAAAGTATTAACTCATGTTGAAATCCAAGTCTTCTGATGTCATACGTTGTCTTCATGTGAAGAACAGAGTTGATCTTAATGTTTTAATCGCTGAAAATGATGATCCCGCTGCTCCGTGAATACACTCATTCATATCTCATTCAAATTATACACACACGACTCTTTACCATTGTAACCCCTTCTGTTCGGACCGGGACTCGAACCCAGGTCCGCCGGCATGAGAGTCGGACGCTCTAACAAGGAGGCTAAAGGCTGCAACTTCTAACGTCGGTTTACTCGCACCGCAACTACTACCAGCTGGCCTCTGTTACACTCACCCCCCTAAACCTCACTACCATCCGGGTCACGGCACCAATGTAACCCCTTCTGTTTGGACCGGGACTCGAGACTCGAGGAGTGAGGTTTACTCGCACCGCAACTACTACCAGCTGGCCTCTGTTACAGCATGATGCAATCGGTCACAAGACACACGAGAGACAATGACATTTCACTATGAAATCTGACGTAACGTTTGCCTGGGCAGCAATTTTTTAAAGGGTTCACGCAAAAATGAAAATGATGTAATTAATGGCATCGTTCCACACCCATAAGACCTCCGTTCATCTTCGGAAGACAGTTTAAGATATGTTATTAAGATATGTATTGAAAACGTATGCACAGTATATTTATACTTACACAGTATATGTTCAAAGGGACCAGAGAGGTAACAAAAACATCGTCAAAGTACTCCTTATGTGACATCAGTGGGTTAGTTAGAATCTCTTGAAGCATTGAAAATACCTTTTGGTCCCAAATGAACAAAAACTGACTTTATCCAGCATTGTCTTCTCTTCCGTGTTTGTTTTCAATCCATGTTCGCGACTGGGATTTGGGGATTTTTGGGTGAACTAACCCTATACATTTGATGTGTGTTGTGCATGATCTTCGACGGATGGAAACGCTGATCGCTTTTGGGGATTTCCTTCGCACAAATCAATCGTTTGGCCTCGGAACACTTGGAATATTTGTACTTTTTGAATAAATTCTGCATGCTGTCGTATCTGCTTGTTATGTCGTGTTTTATATCGTCGTTGTTTGATGAAAACCACGTATGTCCATTTAGCCGATTTTGAGATTTTTCGACGTATTGAATGTCCAGATTAATTTCCGTCTACAGTCTAAATGGCTATCTACATATCTAAATGACCAATGAAAAGTTGTGAAATCATGTCATCTGATTTTCACGTATATCCATTTGGTGTCAAAGCTGTCACTCACGCTGCGTATCTCCCACCCTGTGGAAGTATCTCATCTCGTGTTTCATTGAAGCTCAGCACAGGATAGCCGAATAACTATGATAGGGCTGTTGTTGAGGCGATTGCTAGGGTCAACAATGAGGAGGAATGTTTGTAGGAAAATAGAATTGAGTCAGCCAAACAATTAAGTCTACATTGTATTCATTACTGAAATGTAGGGCTGCTTCGATCATGATCGGCCGATCGTTAATGCGCATCTCGTCAGTAAAGCCGGTGCTCTAATCAGCGTAAATTCCCTCAGGTGCGTGATTTCACATAGAGCAGCTGTTACTACACAGAGCCGTTGTTAACTGAGAAGATGCGCAAATAAACGCTGAAAATGAAGTGGATTTGATCGTGATCTTAGGAGCCCTACTGAAATGTTAACTCGTTTTTCACTCTGTAATTCTTAAGCCCTATTCGGACAGGATTAGATTAACATGGGGACGTCGGGGTAAAGTCATTTTACCTCAAGACGTCTGTAATATTAATGTTCAATTCACACAGGATTGAGACATCTCAGTAAAACTAGCAGAAGTGGGAGGAGTAACTCGCTTTACACACCACGGTAACCTCCGTGTCGTCATGTGCGTATGACGTTGCTGTTATCACGTGAGCAAACACACATGAGCGCCAGTCTGAACTCCGTCTCAGGCTATATGCGTGTTTTAATAAACAGTTAGATCCAGTCTAACAATTCTGATTGGATTGTGTTGGTAATAGACACTTTCCTAGAGCTAAAAAAAGTGTTGTGCCTCTAATAAGTGCTTTTGATCTTCTTTTTGTTTTAAATGATATGCGGAAAATACTGGAGGTTTGCCACAGAGTTGTCCCTCCACCTACAACGCAACCGAATGCTTCAAGCGCCTCAAAGCTCGCAAAATGCGTTTTTAAAAAAACTTTTAAAAAGGAAATTATGGAATTTTACCTCACATTTTTACAGCGGGTCTATTCGAACGGGATTAGTATTATCCCAGGTCATTTTTCTGGACCTTTTTACAGAAGGTAAAAGTCTTGGTAATCTTTACTGACATTGTCCGTAATGACTACCGAGATGGCACATTCGGACGGGACTAAAATCACAGAGAACCTCTGGTAATAAATACTTTACCAATGAGGGTAGGTAGCTACTTTAGGCTTGAATTATTTTCTTGGCCATTCTAATTAATGATCGAAAGAACGCTTATAGACCACTATTACTGTAAAATATGCACGTATGTCCATTTAAACTCAATTTTGGTCAAATGTGGATTATATTATTACACTGGCAAGAATATGGTTACATGTTAAGATACCGTACCAAGTATGACAACGCTACATTTAACTGCTTTTGAAATACTGTGTTTTTTTCACTTCCTGAAAAGTAACCGTTTTGGACATAGGTGAGTTTCATCGGGCAGCGACGATATAATATAATACACAAATTGGTAGGTTTAGGGATGGGATGGAGTTGGGTTACATGTTAACACATGTCTAACTAGCCTAAATAAAAATAAGTATACTCCAACATGTCATAATGGCAAAATCATAACCCAATATATAATTTCATTATGAGGATATGTCCATGCCTCTGTGTATGATGCCAAATGTCATTTCAAATGCTCATTTAAATGAATAAAGCACCCTGCTCATCGAAAAATTTCGCTAAAGGCATAAAATAAGCGTTAAAATGTGACACCGGGTCCTGACCAAGCGTCAATATGTGGGAGTTGGGAGTAAGAAAGTGTTGACTTGACCAGTAATGGTGTTGGGAATATTAGATATTAGAAAAAATAACATAAATACTGTTGGGTTTCTCACAGAAACCGATTGTTTCTTGTTTTAAGACATGAATATATTGTCATAAGCCGCAGGGTTTAAATATAGATTTGTATGAGTATGTGTTTTGTACTCTTATAGTGACTCTCATAGAAAAACACCCCACTGACATGCATTATATGAGCAACGGTTGGAGTTAAAAATCTTCATGTTTTCTACTGAAGAAACAACCACACCTACATCTTTGATGCCCTGGGGGTAAGCAGATAAACATAAATTTTTCATTTTTCCTTTAATAAGCTGCCCTAAAACAGGAAAGGGATCATTTGAGGATTAATGGTCAATTAAAAGCAAGTATTCAGCGCAAACAAACCACATGACTCAACGTAATTTCAACTTGATCAGGATACTTTTTGGAAAAAGTGTCCAAATCACCCTGAATTCACCCAACCTCTATGAAAGGGTACAGAGGTTGCATTTTGTGCCGGCACTTGTAATAGCTGTGGCCCGGAGGCTCGGTTGGGAGGTCAGCTTGTCAGCTGGGTCTGCTCTCTGACCCCCTTCTTGCTGGACTTCTGAAAATGCTCCAAACAACATTTCGTTGCAGTGTACTTGTACAATTGTAATGACAAATAAACTTCTATCCTATCCTATCCTATCCTATCCTATCCTATGTCGAGCACAACTTCAGAAACATATACCATCTGTCGCTGCAACAACTAGTTCTGCTTTCTTTCTTTTCCTATGACTAGCCACCCGCACCTGAAACTCACTGCTGGCCAGTCTCCTCCCGCATTAATGGTGATGTAATGCTGTTACTGCAACAAACTAAAGAAAAGTAACTTGTTAGAGAAAAAGTTACACAGTTTTGAAAACAGCTGAATGGCTGTCATGTTTCTGACAAATGTAGTTAAACTAATAGCATCACTCCTTTTATTTCCTCCTCAACATTGCTAATGACACCATTCTATTTATCTAGAGTTCATACAAGCATTGTGAATCCATTATTTTTCCTCTATCTACATGGCTTAATGTCAGCAGGAACAGTCTAAATACAGTTTACTTTTTAAACACAATCCCCTACTTAACATATCGCCAAGGGAAACCATTGACAATCAGAATCTAACACTTTTTTTCTCTCTCCTTTAAAAAAAAAAAAAGCTTAGTGTCTTATTTAAGTCATTTGAGTGTTTTTTCTTTGTTCTTTAATTCCTTTTTAGTGCTTGTCTTCTGTCTTTAATGTCAGAGGCCAACTGAATCTATCCGTGGGTCCGGCTGTCTTATTCCCTGGTGATTTTCCGCCTTTGACGTGTTTGAGTGAAGCTGTCAGGGAGGTCTCTTGCCGTTAAGTCATCTGTCATGTCTAGACAGAAGCTTGCTCGTCACTTGTCATTTGTATCTCCTCACTTTTCTACAGAGACTTTATCTCTGTCATACATGCCAGAACTGATTTTGACCACAAGGCTGCTTGGAGTCAGGTGTTCATGTGTTGTGCGGTTCCCATTTCAAGTGCCTGTTCTGATCTATGTTGGAGCATCTTGAGATATGCCCAAGCATGTAGCTCGCTGTGTGTGTGCCCTTGTGCAAGCATGTGTTCTGACAACAGGATGAAAACAAGCCACCAACTAAAAATATTGTTTCTTTTTTTTTTACATTCTAATCAATCTCTAGCTAAGCACATTCACACCTCCAATTAAGATGCAAGTTGTCATTCCAGGTTAGATTCATTGCAAATGTGTCTGCTTTACATAAATCAAATAAAAAATGAACTCATTACATTCTTAAACTCACAGTTTATGTTGCCACCAACTCGAAGGTGCTCTTACGAGATGTATTTATGTAAGTGAAAATTACAATCTCTGTCATTCCAAGTAAATAAAAATATCAGTTTTTCAGTTTGTCAAACAGCTTGACTTAAAACTAAAAACAGCTAAAAAAAAACATGGAGGAACACAGTCTCTCTCTCTCTCTCTCTCTCTCTCTCTCTCTCTCTCTCTCTCTCTCTCTCTCTCTCTCTCTCTCTCTCTCTCTCTCTCTCTCTCATTTATTAATATACACCTATGTAATTTCAAATATAATTTAAATATATATATATTTTTTTATCCTTTAGTTGTGTGCAATTAAGTTTATTCAGTCATCACACAATGCCCAGTGCAAAATGAACAAAACCACTGAACTAAAGGGCATTAAGTACTATTTGTGGAGACGGCATGTTTCCTGTACATTTGGCACCCTGTTCTGCCCCCGAAAAAGAGCTCTTGACAGGTTGGGCTCCACTCCAGGTGTGAAATTGGTTGATTGGAAGAAATGGTCCACTCTTCTGCCATCATCACTGGTGGCCTCTTCTGTGCTGTTCAGCAAATGAGACCTCCCCCGCTGACTATAATGCACAACTCCGATTACAAGTGCCTTTTCCATTGCCCTGCCTTTCAATGTGATCCATCTTCGAGGTGTCCATTTGTGGTATTGTTAATATTATTACTTCTTTTTTAAGGTCTCAGTCCATCATACCTCAATAAAATAATTATTCAAAATGTGTTGGCAGTGCTTTTGTCCAGTGCCATTTTTAGCAAAGGGGTAGGAGATAGTAGGGGAGAGCGGGCACCTAATGCTTTTTGACTGTCTCAGTTTGTGTAAATCCACTTGGGGTTCAGAGTATTCTTTTTTCCCACATTAATTGCACATGTCTAGTACAATTATGTGGTTTTGTTTCATTAAGACAGTGTATTCTTTTTTCTTGTCTTACCCCAAAAGAATGGAAGTGAAATGTGACAAACAAGCAGAAACCTCCCCCAGTTTCTGTTGAACCCAATACAGCGTCGACTGGCCACTAGGGACAGGTTACAGAAGGGAGCAGAATCTCATTGAGCCCCATGTTAAAATGCCCAACTTTACAGCAGAATTGTTTTGTACAGCCTGGTACAAATTGTGTTTTTTGTCTATATGGCTAATTTTGCCCTTCATGACAACTCTGAGGGGGGTGAATTTTTTGAACTCATTTGTTCACATTATAGAGAGCCTTAAAGTTCTGCATAATTAAGGGTGTGGCCACTTTAATCGATAGGTGGATAGCCATTTATCTGCTGTCTGTTAGTCATCGCGTCACCTCAGCTCCGCCCACATCCCGCCTCTTTGCGCATTTTCTGTTATCCGGGCATGATGCACGATTACGAGTTGCCAAGATGGCAATGGCCAGCTCATCTCTAGCCTGACGTCGTCTTACTCAATTCTAGTCCGAATATGAGTCTGATACTGCTCCATTGGGCTGTAATTATGGGGCATGTTTTAAGAGAACCAGGAAAGGCATCAATTGGATAGACCTACAACCAATCAGAGCAACGGAGCGACGCATTAACGTTAGTTTTCAAATGTCAACAGAACTCAACTGCACTGTGTTGCCAAGTCTGCGGTTTTTCAGACGGTTGTTTACCATGTCTGTGGGTTAAAGCAACCTCAATAATGCGATATATAGACCCAGGAATGCAAATTTTAGCAGGCAACCTTGCCAAAATAACACAAATTTTCCATTGTAAAATGTAAAAATGCATGACGTTTTCTGTGATGAGTAGGTTATGAGTAGGGTTAGTGTAGGGGAATGTAATATAGCCTAAAGTTTGTACAGTATAAAAATCATTACGTCTATAGAATGTCTACATAAAACATGATTTCACAAGCACTCTAGTTAAAAGAAGATCAACTTAAAAAAAAAGAAGAAAAAAAAAGACCTTGAGCTTCTTTTCCATACCACTTTTTTTTTCTCCAGCACAATAACATGCTCTGTGTGAATGGCCCCTGAGGAATATTTCCTCACAGTTGTGGCAAACCAAGAATTCATTAGCGCAATAAATAAATAAATAAATAAATAAATAAATAAATAAATAAATAAATAAATAAAAGTAGTTCAGTCTATTTAAAATGTACTGTTTCGTCCATTATTTGTGTGTATGTTTTGTGCTGCTTACAGAATTGTGTTGTTAGCTTAGCAACATGCTAATGTCAAACTCTCCCAGTTTGTGTGTTGAAGTTGTTTCTTCTATAGCTTTCCCAGTCAGATACCAGTGAGATTCCATATGGTCAAGATGCTGTCTTAAGAGTCAGCAAGATGGTGTCCTAAAAGACAAGGCATATCACCCGATTTTGAGACAGAACAAGCGTTTGGCCTTTGCTAATGTATTGCAGCACTGACAGACCCTCACAGTACATCTACAAACTCCTGTTGATTGTGCTCATCTCCTTGTGAAACATCTGCAGTCATGAAGCTAAAATGTAAGGCCAATTTGTGAATGGCTGTTGTCTATTGGCAGTAGTATACCTCACACAGAATCACAAGCACAAGCCCATCGCTAAACCTGTGTGGAAAAATGTTAATCTCTTGTAGTGGTTTAGGACACTTTCGGCAAACCAGGTGACCAGGCACCATCTAGGCCAAACTGAGATTACAGCCATACTATATATTACCAGCTAAGACCAAAAAAATATCTTACTGAAAGTAATTTAAGCTGCTTTGTTCATCAGTTAACAGTCAATGGTGTTTTCTTAACATCACCACACACCATACACCATAGTATTTATGGGCCATGTGAATTGCTTCTATGTTGTACAGAACACATTCTCTAGACCTCTCTGTTAAGTCATTATAATTCCCCTTTCCTCCTCAAGGGCTTATTTTTTAGCAGTGCATATTCATCTGTTCTGACAGCTGTCGGAGTGGCTATGTATTTACTCAGCCTTGTCCACAGCAATCTCCAGTTATAGCTGCATGGGAGAGAATTTTCATGGAAATGAGCCAGTTTAATTGGTCCCTGTGTTATTTGCATAACAAACCTAATAATAATGAATGGGGACTGATCATCAACAGGGTCTTAAATTTCATAATATTAATAAGCAGGTTGCAAATTGCTATTATTGCAGTACATTTGTTTGGCCAGTGCATTTCATTATCACAGACAGGCTGAGATTTCAGGTCATTTGCCTGTCAGAACAAGGTTGGGCCCCTGTCATTGTCATTTACCAATTATATGTTGGCAGTTGGCTGGAGCACATGCAGCAATGCGACGGAAACTGAACTCTGATATCTGTCATAAGCAGTAATGAGGAAATGAGGCAGGTCATCTGGAAGGACAGTTAGCTTCGATTAAAAAAGTAAATCATCAGTTTCCTGGATTTTTTTTGTGTGTGGCTATGTTTAAGAGAGGATGACAAAGACAGGCATCTCACCAAACCGATGAATAATTAACTGATAATTAATTCATTAATTAATTTAAAATAAAGAAAGTGCTCAGGTATTATGCGTTAACACATGAAGGTGTCATCGTGAAGTTATACCAACACATCATGGTAATGCGTATCAATAGTAAAAGTGTAAAATCTCGTGGAATGCATATGCCAAAATTAATTTTGGCGTGCAAATGCTACGCAGTTTTTCGCGTGTATATGATACGCACTTTATGGCGTGCATATGACATGCTCTTGGGTAGGATTAGTGGGGTGGGGGGTTTGTGTGTATAATACGGCATAAAGTGCGTATCATATGCACGTGAAAAACCGCATACCATATGCACGGCAAAACTCATTTTGCCGTATACATTCCACGAGATTGCACACTCCTACTATTTATAGCAGTTTGTGAGAGTTCATGAGATCGGCTCATTATACCATATATATAAATATATAAATATATATATATATATATATATATATATATATATATATATATATATATATATATATATATATATATATATATATATTAGCGGTGGGCCGTTATCTGCGTTATCGTGCTGCATTAACGTGAGACTCCGATAAAGTTGGGTTGGGAGCTGGGTCTATACCGTACTAGCGTTTCCCAAGTGGGGTGCAGTCTGACGTGAGCAGGGGTGCCGTGTAAAAGGTGCCGGCACGCACTTGCCCCGCGGTTCATCTCACATCTGATGACGCATCTTTAATATGGGTTGTAATTTGAAAATAATGGTTTATGTATGTTTCTGTGGATGGATACACATGCTGGCTTCCCAGTGATACACTACAACAATAGCGATAATAAAAGAAAAACGTGAGCAAAACGGTCTTTCTTTGTAAACTGTTCAGTGCATGCGAGTGCTGCCGTATGTCCGAATATGACCTGTCATTTTGCCATCATCACCCGGGTGTAGAGCCAGAAGACGTGAATGAGAACTCGCCCACGCTGAGAGAAGATTTATCTCTATGCACTCGTCCAAGATCGCGCAAACGTCTCACAGCATGCAAATATTGCAAGTCTTGTGCTTGAATATTACAACATGTCCATCTTGATGAGTATCCAAGTAGACATAGTCTGAATATGCCTTAAGTGAACATTATACTTTTTTTAGTCAAGAAAGACAATGCATATCCCTTCATTAGGTCTTAAAGGGGCAGTAGCCTTTACTCTGTTTAATGTCAAAGAAAAGAAAAGGACATCACTTACTGCTCTTGATTATTATTGAATATTTTGTGTACGTTTAATAAGGATTCATCTTTAATTTAAACAGAGAAATATGCAATTATTTTACATTTGATAACTTAAAATAAATAAATGAAATTTCTCTACCTAAAAACTAATGTTAGACCTAGCTGAAAAACCTGAAAAGCATTGTTTATTTTATTAGTATCTTTGCTCAATAGTATTTATTTGTGCTGCTGCTTGTATTTAAGTTATTTGTTCTTATACTCTTTATTTTTATTTGACAGTAGTCTTTTTCCCCTGAACATTGTAAATACAAAACCGTACCGAAACCGTGAACCTAAAACCAAGATACAAACCGAACCGTGAGCAGTCTGTACCGTCACACCTCTAGCGTAACGTATGTGAGAGGGGGCCACAAAATGTTCTAAATTTTCAAAGGGTGCCCTGACTGAAAAAAGGTTGGGAAACACATTTATCCTTCCAGTCTCGAGTACCACCTTAAACGCACACTTTTTGTCATTCCGATTTAAAGATTCAGTGGACTGTTTACATGAGATGCTATATAAACCGATCTGAGGTTTGCATGTGCTTAATTTCAGTCGGAATCATTTTGTGACCTGTTCTGACAGTTTGTCTGCCGCTTCGGAAATGTCAAGGCTGTCCTCTCTAGCAGCTGGAATGAGTTCTCGGTTGCCATTGCAACTCTCAACAGCCACTGGGACTTTGTTGTAAACTGTAATAATCATCTCAAAAATAAAAATAAATTCTTCTGTCAGGCTCAATTGAAGTAAAAAGTGCCTTGAACAAACGCTGTCAAGATGAGAGGGTGTAGCCCTGTAATAACATTATCTTCATAACTTCTTAAGAAATAAATAGTTTAAGTTACCCCTCAGAAAAATGAACTTTCCTGTCCTGTCAACTTTATAGCCTGGTGTGAGTGTGGCACGCTCTCACACCAGTAGTGAAGGTGTGCGCTGTATATCATGTCACTTAAGGACACACACTCAAAAGTAATCGGGTCAGGTCGTTTACATGGTGAATTTTTTTGTTTGATCGGTTTATGAAAAGGTTTATCCCACCCCTCTCAAACTGATTACAATTTCATTCAGTCTGGGCATTTTGTTAGTCAGAAATTATACAAATAACAACAGAGTGGAAAAGTGATATTGAGAGAACATTGAAATTGCAATTAATCCACACAGTGACTTGAATACACATCTTCAATGATCATTATATAAATAAAATATATTTTGGGCAATGGCAGTTAGGTTCAGGTTGTAAAGTGTGACATGGTTCAACTCCTCAAAAACGTAATTCATGATATTTATTAAAACCAAAAATAAGAATGAGGTTTTTAATCATTTGTTTCAGGTTGCAAAGAAACAATGCTATTACTTTTTACTTTTGGTTACACCACGACAAAGAGTTACACATTTCTAAGATACATTTCTTGACGCATATGTTTTAGGTTACACTTTATATTAGGTGTCTTTAAAGGTGCAGTGTGTAGTATTTATGGGGCTCTATTGACAGAAATGCAATATAATATACATAGCTATGTTTTCAGTGGTGTATAAAGACCTTATATAATGTACCGTTATGTTTTTATTTACTTAGAATGAGCCATTTCTATCTCCACACACTGCGGGTCCACTTCCAGGGAAGTCACCATTTTGCGCTGTCATGTTCCTGCAGTGGCCCTAAACAGACAAACTTCTCTAAAGAGCGCTAGATACTCTGCTGTCACAGACCACAACATCTTTGTCATGTGTCGGCCACCGTAGCTTATCTCCGAAAGGGAGGGGTGTGTGGTGGGCAATAGCAAAATACAACCTCACCACTAGATGCCACTAAAATGTACAACAATGTAATTATAGATGTAATTAATGATTTAAGAAATGAGTTACATTCACTTTTTTATATTGGTACAATGTAAAATATGTTTGCACACAATATGTGCATTGTATCAAATGATTACTTTAAATGTTAGTGCATACAGTTTTGGTCAGAATTATTGGCACCTCAGGTAAATATGATCAAAGATGACTGTAAAAAAATACATCTGCATTGTTTATCCCATTTGACCTTTAATTATTATTATTTTTTTAATTTTTTTAATTTTTTTATTTTACAAAAATCAAACCGTTTATTGAAGTAAAATAATTGAAATTGGGGGGGTAAATCACATTATGAAATAAATGCTTTTCTCCAAAACATGTTGGCACAGAGTTTTCTCCTATAATGCCTGATTATTTTAGACAACACCTGACAAGAGATCAGAGAACCCAGCATCTCTCTAAATCCTTCATATTCCCTGATCCATGCTGGTGCTTCTTCTCTTCAGTTCAGCCCACTCATTTTCTATAGGGTTCAGGTCAGGGGACTGGGACGGCGGCCATTGCAGAAGCTTTATTTTGTGCTCAGTGAACCATTTTTGTGTTGTTTTGTGTTGTCATTTTGATGTGTGTTTTGGTGTATTGTCCTAATGAAAGATCCACTGCCCGTTTTAAGATTTCTAGATGAGGCTGTCAGGTTTAGATTTTTGATCTGCTGGTATATAGAAACCATGATGCCATTTATCTAAACAAGATATCCAGGACCTCCAGCAAAAAGAAAAAAGGCCCAGAGCATCAAAGATCAATGGCTATATTTAACCATGGGCATGGTTAATATTTGAAGTTCCAGTCATGTCTGTTAACTGAATACGTTTGTTTTTGGATGAGCGAGGAGGATCTTTTTTTTTTAAACTCCCCGAAGACTCAACTAATCTCTGCAAATTCTCCATCTGTGATCCTTGGAGAGTCTTTGGCCACCCAAATGTTCCTCCTCACCGTGCATCAGGATGATATAGACACACGTCGTCTTCCAGGCAGATTCATAACATCTTTAACTGATTGGAACTTCTTAAGCACCTGAGACCCGCAGTGAAGGACTGTAGACACAAGGCCAGAGTCTTATCAATCGTGCCGCTGGCTCAAACTCTGTTAACTCCTGATGCAGCACAGAACCAATAAGTTCAAACCTAATAGCATATTATAAACTTTAAAATTACATAAAATAAAATGTATGTCATGAATAAATGTATGTCCTTAATCGCCAATGTCACGTGATTTCAGCAATGTGGCAGTTTGACACGCGATCCGAATCATGAATCAATCCACTGATTCATAACCGTTTGAAACTTTTATTTGAGGATTGAAAACAAACACGGAAGAGAAGACAATGCTGAATAAAGTCGTAGTTTTTTTGTTATTTTTGGACCAAAAATAGATTTTCAATGCTTCAAGAGATTCTAATTAACCAACTGATGTCACAAATGGACTACTTTGATGATGTTTGTGGACATGGACAGTATAGTGTGCATACCAAGCCTGCAGTCTCCCTCTCATTTACTGAAGCTTTCGCGCCTCGATCGCCCCCCGGTGACCGGTCCCAGTATAGCCGCCCCTCTGTGATTTCTAATGGACGCGAGGCAAACAAAATAATAAAATTACACTTCAAAAAATTTCCCCCAAAGTTAGTTTATGTCACTGAAGGCAGTTATCATCACGATGATTTCATTTCAGGTGTTCGTTTTAAAAATAAGTTTAGTTTGAGTTAGTTATTTGATGCTATAAAAAATGGGGGGTGTGACGTCATGATTGACAGCTGAGACTGACGGCTTCTCTGAGTGAAGTTGTCACTGATGCACTAACAGACTTTTTTCGAAATTTTTGGGTGCAGATTGGAGCTTTAGCTTTAATTTCTACATTTCCATAACTGTTTATTTCACACCAACATAATTAATTGTTCTGCATCTGCGAGAGTGTGGGCGGGCGTTTGATATCGCAGCTGTACTTCCTGCTCTACTTCCTGCGCTCTACTGCGCAACTCCGGTCCCGAAATCGCTACTGCGCAGACTCGGTCCCAAGATGTCCGCGCCGTGCAAGGCTGCCTGAAAGCTTCAAATAGGACAAGCGGAAACGGATGATGTCGAGTCGTCCATATTTTTTTACGGTCTATGGTGCATACACTTGCATATGCTCTCATACTAAATATAAAATATCTTAAAATGTGTTCCGAAGATGAACGGGGTGGCGAACGACATTAGGGTGAGGAGTTAATGACATAAATTTCATTTTTGGGTGAGCTACCCCTTTAAGACAGCAGCAGTTTGACGTTTTTACATCATATATCGTAGAATTAAAACACTTTATACCCAAATGTCAAAACATTTAGACCTAATCAAATAAATGAAGAGCACTAATAAAGCCCCAGTCTTGCAGATCATTAACTAAAATAAGTTGGTTTAGGGTTTAGTTACTCTTTAAGGGAATTTGGCATTTGTGTTCCCTCATATTTATATTCCTGTGAAACTAGAAATCATTCATTTAAAAAAATGTCAGTACATGGTAAAAAAAAATATTTAGAAATGATAAATATTATTCAAAATTCTCCACTAGTCACTTAATTGCAAATGCTACTGCACAGTAGGGATGAGCGGGTGTAGTTTGAGATTGTCCAGCCAGTGATTCTCATTGTGAATGCAGCTGACAGTTTGCTAATGACTGCTGGTGCTGAGGATGAATGCCAGTGCAGCATTATGGAAGACATCCTGTTTGCGGTCAAACAGAACTTCCAAGTCATTTGTAGCTGATGGCAACATCACTTTAGCATCTGACTGCAAATCCTAAAAGATGGAAGAGCGGGATCCGGGTGCTTGGCCATGTTTCCAGAATGTTTAAGAAAAAAGAAAAACGAATGAGGACGCTGATTTGTCCTCATTTTACTGCTGTGCAAGTCACATTTTGAACAAAATCTGCCATTTAGGAATGATCTGTGTTCCAGTGTATTCACACTGTCACACTTTCAGCTTGAGGTTTGAGCATTGTGAATTGTGTTCATCAATTAGTTCTGTCTGGCAGACGCCGCTATTCTGCTGGAATCTTCATGGTGGGAAACATAGTTGTGGTGAAGTGCTCAAATCTGAACCTTTAATTCATCATCTTTTTTTCCCTGGAGCCATGGAAGCCATTAGAGATGTTATCCGAAATTACAGGCTTATTAAAAAGGCCACGCAATTCCTCGCCTTTTGTGATTGTGAAATTGGCATAAATGAACGTTGGCAGTCTCGCTGCGGGTAGCGAGGAGATCGGTGAATGAACTCATTTATCCGGCCAAATCAAGCTTTTCAATTTCCAATTGAAAGGATGTATTCTGCATCGAGCCGGATTTTTTACACATTTGCATTTCTGATTTTAGCTTTTTAGATATTAATCATCTGCAGATAGCAGATGAGTCTATCAGCGTTGCTGCTGAATGAATTGTGCATTGATATCAGGCCAAATCACATTCTATCAGATTATAAATTTCACGGCTCTCAGATGTTCAGCATCCGAAAATTCGCTAGAAATGCATCTACGTCCTCAAATGTAGATTTCGAAGTATTAATCAAGTCACGAAGGTGTGGATAGACTCAAAATTCTACCTTTGTGATCAACACTAGCGCCTGGCAGCTGGTTTTTCAAAGCCTTCCGACTTCAATCCCTTGAAAAATCATCTGGCCACGGCGCGCCATGCTGATCCGTGCTGACTTAAATTCCATTAATATAACTTTCAGTCTGATTACACAAAGCAAATGAGGACCCAGTGAGTGGTAAATTGATAGTTTAGAAAAAGGATGAAAAATATGCGGGGGGAAAGAAATCAAAACACTTCAAAAACCCTCCTGCAGCAGCCCTACTCATCTACATGAGAGACACGCGGTCGGCCGCTTTCTCCGTGCACACACAAAATCACCTGCTGTGAGATGTGAATAATGTCTCCAGCTCGCCACCCCCACCGAGGGCCCAGCCCCCGTACTCCATTACGTTTATGAAGATATGTATCTGAAAGTTGTGTAGGAATATGAGGCTGTGCTGGAGGGGCTTTAGGGGAGAGGTGATACATTTCAATAAATCCATAAAGTGGGAAGCGCTTCCGATTTCTTCCCCGCTAAGTTTCTTGTGTATTTTAGTCCTCTCTCGCTTCGTTTGAAATAAAAAAAAGCGCTTTCATCTGACGCAGTTTGGTGGGAGCTTGAATAAAAAGCAGAAGACATGCAGTAACACTGACATTTAGCCATATTTGGAGCTTGGGAAGCTGAAATGTTATCTCCGTCAAACAGCGCACCCTGATCTCACTGTTCTCTGGAAACACTGCCGGTGCTCTTTTTGAATGCTTCCAACCTAGTCTGTTTTCAGCCATGTTAAACGTCTCTTCTCGGTGCAGGAACGCCCTCTCGATGAGCAACTTGCACTGACTCAGGCGCTAATACCCTGATGCCTCAACCCATGTCATGGCACCTGTTTCTTTCAAATTTGTTCTGATCTTCGCTTTGTTCTGCTCGATGCTCTCGTTTGGCGCCGAGCTACTGCACCTTTATAGTCAGCTCTTGTTTCCAGCCACTTGACATTTACACTAAATACTGGCATGCCATGGTGCATCGAAAACAAGTTTGAAAGGCTAGCCATTAAAGCCCAAAACTCCTGCCTTTGGCTGTTCCATTTTATTAGCCTCTCTGTTGTGATTGAGGGGGGTGAACACAGCTCTCCTGCAGAAAAGGCACGGTTTTACATATAGCTCCATGACTCTTTCGCTCTAAACCAAGCAGTCCTCACATCTGCACCTCGGCGGGCCGATATGACTATTATAAGATGAAAAAACAGCCTCATGCTGTCTAAAGCCACATAACCACAATTGAAAAGGACTAAGCCTTTTCACCTGGGGCTATGAGTGAACTGAAACCGATCTTTTCCCTGCAACTGTCTGCAGAGATTAGTATTGATTCACCCCTTTTAGATGACTTTGTCGCACCTTGCTGGGCAGTTTTAATCTGGCAATGTACCAACAGCACTGGGGAGCCCCTCTCTCTCCCTCTGAGTGTATAATCTCCATCTTCATGATGGTTCCATCATGGCGTCTGCCCGGCAGGAGGACGTACGAACTGACCTATTTTTCATGGTATTACCCATTGAGCTGCACAATTGCTGAGATGCTAGACCAAACATAAAAAAGGTTACTGGTTTATGCTAGCTTCAGCACACCTTATATCTATTTGTCTTGTTTGGTCTGCTCTGGTCGTTTAAGTAGCATTGATAATAATAAGCAATATACAGTATATATATATATATATATATATATATATATATATATATATATATATATATATATATATATATATATATATATATATATAATTCACCTAAAGGATTAATAGGAACACCTGTTCAATTTCTCATTAATGCAATTATCTAATCAACCAATCACATGGCAGTTGCTTCAATGCATTTAGGGGTGTGGTCCTGGTCATGACAATCTCCTGAACTCCAAATTGAATGTCAGAATGGAAAGAAAGGTGATTTAAGCAATTTTGAGCGTGGCATAGTTGTTGGGGCCAGACGGGCCAGTATTTCACAATCTGCTCGATTACTGGGATTTTCACACACAACCATTTCTAGGGTTTACAAAGAATGGTGAGAAAAGGGAAAAACATCCAGTATGAGGCAGTCCTGTGGGAGAAAATGCCTTGTTGATGCTAGAGGTCAGAAGAGAATGGGCCAAATTATTCAAGCTGATAGAAGAGCAACTTTGACTGAAATAACCACTCGTTACAACCGAGGTATGCAGCAAAACATTTGTGAAGCCACAACACGCACAACCTTGAAGCGGATGGGCTACAACAGCAGAAGACCCAACCGGATGCAACTCATGTGCAATAAAAATAGAAAAAAGAGGCTACAATTAGCATGAGCTCACCAAAATTGGACAGTTGAAGACTGGAAAAATGTTGCCTGGTCTGATGAGTCTCGATTTCTGTTGAGACATTCAGATGGTAGAGTCAAAATTTTGCGTAAACAGAATGAGAACATGGATCCATCATGCCTTGTTACCACTGTGCAGGCTGGTGGTGGTGGTGTAATGGTGTGGGGATGTTTTCTTGGCACACGTTAGGCCCCTTATTGCAAATTGGGCATTGTTTAAATGCCATGGCCTACCTGAACATTGTTTCTGACCATGTCCATCCCTTTATGACCACCATGATTGCTCCTCTGATGGCTTCTTCAAGCAGGATAATGCACCATGCACTGTTAGAAATTTCTTGTAATTTTACAGGAAATTCCTGGCTAATAGTTGCCGTAAATTTACTGTAAACAGTTTACAGGACTGTTATTGTAAAATGACTACAACAAGGTACTGTATTTAATACAATACAATCATGTAAATTTACTGGTACTTTTACAGGAATTTCCTGTATTTTCACAGGATAAAATACTGTAAATATTACAGCAAAATTTTATATTTACGGCAACTCAGTAGCCAGGAATTTCCTGTAATTTTAGGGATTTCCTGTATTTTCACAGGAGAGAATATTGTAAATATTACAATTAAATGTTGTAACTTGGATAAATGTCCTCTTTCAAACTTCTACAAAGAAAAACAAAACACTTAGTATTTTTTTTATAATTTTTTTTATTTTCTCTTAAAATTTAAGAGAACACAGAGTGCACAATGCACAATCACTCATTTACAACAATCTTTAACATGTAAAATCACTGTCCCTGTACATTGCAACACAAGAGATGCTTTCCATCTGCTATTGCTTTACACGAGTAATATAACAAAAGAGAAAAAAATCAGCAATTTCAAACACATCAAACCAATATTGTGATTAAAGGGTTAGTTCACCCAAAAATGAAAATTATTTAATTAATTACTCACCCTCATGTTGTTGGACACCTGTAACACCTTCGTTTATCTTCAGAACACAAATGAAGATATTTTTGTTGAAAGCTGATGGCTGAGAAAGGCTTCAGATAGGCCTCCATTGGCATTCAGTACATTCCCAACCACAAGACCAATAAAGGCACTAAACACATCGATACAAAGTCCATCTCACTATAGTCGTGGTACAATAATTTTACAAGTTATTGTGCGCACAAAAATCTAAATAATGACTTTATCCACCAAGTTATTGACGTGAACTCGACGCATGCGCGAGAATATGACGCAGATCCACCGTTCATGACCCAGAAGAGGAGGAATACCGCTATGGCCTGAGCTCACAGAGACCTACACGGAAGACAATAACTTGGCAGATTAAGTCATTATTTTGATTCTTTTTTGTGCACAAAAACTATTTTCGTTCCATTGTAAAATTATTGTACAGCCGCTGTAGTGAGATGGGCTTTGTGTGGATGTGTTTAGTGCCTTTATTGGTCTTGTGGTTGGGAATGTACTGAATGCCAATGGAGGCCTATCTGAAGCCTTTCTCAGCCATCAGCTTTCAACAAAAATATCTTCATTTGTGTTCTGAAGATGAACGAAGGTGTTACAGGTGTCCAACAACATGAGGGTGAGTAATTAATGAAATCATTTTCATTTTTGGGTGAACTAACCCTTTAAGTTTATTGACATGTCTCCTATTGTCCTGTAGTGTCCCCTTGCCACTAATGTCCCTTACCCACCAATTCAAAATCCAGCAGTTTTCTCAGAAGAGTGCAAACTGGTGCGTTCAGCCCTCGTTTTTTCTCTGCCTTGCTGCCCGTCTGGGGATTTATGCCGCAAAAGGCTCTGAAAACAGAGGGGGGGGGGGGGGGAACACACTTATCAGGTAACATTTAAGACTGATATGACATGGTCATAACCATGACATGAGACATTAAAGGGTTAGTTCACCCAAAAATTAAAATTTGATGTTTATCTGCTTACCCCCTAGTGCATCCAACACAGTAGGTGTGTTTGGTTCTTCAGTAGAACACAAATTAAGATTTTTAACTCCAACCGTTGCTGTGTGCCAGTCAAATAATCATGTGAATGGATAAGGCTCTATGAGAGCAAAACACACAAACAAAAATGCTTAGGCAACGTGCACAAAAACCCTGCTGCTCCTGACGACACATTGATTTGTTAAGACACGAACCGATCGGTTTCTGTGAGAAACTCAACAGTATTTATGTAATTTTTTTTACCTCATATCCCGACGAGTCTCATCAAGTTTTCCCATAGGCTATTTCTTCCGTCTGGTAAGGTCAAGATGGTGCGATCATAGATATATATATATATATATATATATATATATATATATATATATATATATATATATATATATATATATGCCTCATTAGTGCCGGCACGGATCGGCCGAATGAGGATTCTACATAATATATATCTATGATCACACCAGCTTGACCTCACCAGACGGAAGTAATAGCCTATGGGAAAACTTGATGAGACTCGTTGGGATATGAGGTAAAAAAAATAAATAACATAAATAGTGTTGTGTTTCTCACAGAAACCGATCGGTTTGTGTCTTAAGAAATCAATGTGTCGTCAGGAGCAGCAGGGTTTTTTATGCACATTGTCTAAGCATTTTTTTTTGTTTGTTTTGCTCTCATAGAATTGTTACCTATTCACCCCATTATATGACTGGCGCAGCAACGGTTGGAGTTAAAAATCTTCATTTGTGTTCTACTTAAGAAACAAACACACCTACATGTTGGATGCACTGGGCTAAGCAGATAAACATCTAATTTTCATTTTTGGGTGAACTAACCCTTTAAGGCAGGGGTCCCCAATCTCGGTCCTGGAGGGCCACTGTTCTGCACAGTTTAAATCCAATCCCAATCAAACACACCTGAAACAGCTAATCAATGCCTATAAAATTAAACATGACAGTGCCATGTTTAAACACACCTCTGAATGAATTCAAGTGTGCTTGCGGCTTCTGCTGGATATTGCAAGTTGAAGACATAGGCAGCGAAGACTGCTGCCAATCCATGCAGGAGGTTGCTGTGGGGCCCCATCACACATGCTCCTTCCATGGACATAATCCATGTGTCTGCGCCGCGCAGTATCTCTCCTGAAACCCATTAACAATATAACTAAAAGCTGCACAACACACTATTGCCACCTAACATGAATTCATGTTCAAGTGGAGAAAGACTTACACAGATCCACTTGAACATTATCTCCTTTGACCACCGCACCCTCCATCAACAACTCAGACATTTAAAAAAATTACAGAATTAACTTCTACAAAATTAGGGAAGATTATATGAAAAAAAAGGAAGAAAAAAATTATATATATATATATACGATAATGTTATAAAAAATGTTCTTGATAAATGTTTTAACAGTTATAAGAAAAGAGCAAACATAAGCTACCTTTATAAACTAACGTTAACTCACTGACAGGAGGCAGACGAGACGTTCTTCTCAAAGTCAAAGCCCGCTATAAAAAAAACTTTCCAGACCACCGGACTTTCAGCAAGTGCAAAAAAATGAGAAAGACACCTTTTATGATAACTACACACTTGAAAATATTTTTTCTAAGATGAACGTGCACAGTTCAGTTTAAGATTTGGCACTATCGTATTACAAACTGACAGGAGCTAGCCGCTATGTTCGGCAAAACAGCAAAACGGACAAAAAATATATTTATACAAATATATACAATAATGTTATAAAATCTGTTCTTGATATATGCTTTAACAGTTATAAGAAAAGAGCAAACAGCTACCTTTTTAAAGTAACTCACTGACAGGAGGCAGACGAGACGTTCTTCTCAAAGTCAAAGCCCGCTATAAAAAAACTTTCCACAGACCACCGGACTTTCAGCACGTGCAAAAAAAAAAAAAAAAAAAAAAAAAAAAACATCTTTTATGATTACTACACTTAGAAATAATTTTTCTAAGATGAACGTGCGCAGTTCAGTTTAAGGCACTTTATCGTTAGCTAGATTACAAACAGAATGACAGGAGCTAGCAAGCTCGGCAAAACAGCGAAACGGACAAAATAATAATAAAAAAAATATATATATATATATATAATTATATATATTTATTATAATAATTAATTAATAATTATATATATATACAATAATGTTATAAAATCTGTTCTTGATATATGCTTTAACAGTTATAAGAAAAGAGCAAACAGCTACCTTTTTAAACTAACTCACTGACAGGAGGCAGACGTGACAATCTTCTTAGAGGTCAAGCGCGTAATAAAAATCTTTCCACAGCACAGACCACCGTAGATCCAAAGTTTGGATCATTTTACAGACTCGGATCTTTGAATCTCCTTAAGCAAAATTAACGAACTAATCATTTTGAGTTGAATCATGCGAGTTGAGCTAACGTTATAGAGATCTAACGTTACTATAGCTAATGTTACTGAAATATACCAAACGAAAAATAAGAAAAGAGCAAACATAACCCAGATAGCAAGCGGATGTGGGCCACTTCAGGCAATGATGCGGCACTGCAGGCCTTCTTATGGCCCGGATAAAATGTATGTGAGCCTGATGTGGCCCACAAGTAAAATGGCAAATATGGCCCAAATATTTTAAATCACATGTGGGCCTTTTTAGGCAAAGATGCGGCACTCATGGCAATGTGTAATTTGAATATGAGCCTAAAGTGGCCCATATGATAATTAATGAATATGGCCCAAATATCACAAACCAAATGTGGGCCACCTATGGGAAAAATCTGGCAAAACCGACAATGACTAATCTTGGTGTAAACCAAATATGGCCCACATATGTTGCAGCAAATGTGGCCCAGTTATGTTATAACATATCTGGGCCAGTTTTGGCACATATGAGGGACAGTAATCACTGGCAAATCTGAATGTGAACCTAAAGTGGCCCACACTTGGCAAAGAAAATAAGGCCCGAATACTTTACATCAAATTTGGGCCACATTTGGCAAATATATGGCAAAGTCAGCACTGGCTAACCAGGGTGTGAGCCTAAACTGGCCCACACATAGTGCAGCAAATAAGGCCCAATTATGTTAAAAACTATCTGGGCCATTTTTGGCAAAGGTGAGGGACAGTAATCACTGGCGAATCTGAATATGAACCTAAAGTGGGCCACACATGGAATTTGCAAATATGGCCTGGATACATTATACAAAATTTGGGCCACATTTGGCAAATGTATGGCAAAGTCAGCACTGGCTAACCAGGGTGTAAACCTAAACTGGCCCACATATAATGCAGCAAATGCGGCCCAATTAAGTAAAAAACACCTGGCCCAGTTTTGGCAAAGATGAGGGACATTGATCACTGACGAATCTGAATGTGAACCTATTGTGGCCCACACATGGCAGAGCAAATATGGGCCGAATACATCACAGCAAATTTGGGCCACATTTGGAAAATATATGGCAAAGTCAGCACTGGCTAACCAGGGAGTGAACCTAAACTGGCCCACATTAAGTGCAGCGAATGAGGCCCAATTATGTTAAAACATATCTGGGCCAGTTTTGGCAAAGGTGAGGGACAGTAATCACGAACAAATCTGAATTTGAACCTAAGGTGGCCCACACATGGTATAGCAAATATGGCCCGAATACATTACATCAAATTTGGGCCACATTTGGCAAATATATGGCAAAGCCAGCACTGGCTAACCAGGGTGTACACCTAAACTGGCCCACATTGAGTGCAGCAGATGAGGCCCGATTATGGTAAAACCTATCTGGGCCAGTTTTGGCAAAGGTGAGAGATAGTAATCACTTTCAAATCTGAATGTGAACCTAAAGTGGGCCACATATGGCATAGCAAATATGGCTCGAACACATTACACCAAATTTGGGCCACATTTGGCAAATTTATGGCAAAGTCAGCACTGGCCAACCAGGGTGTGAACCTAAACTGGCCCACATATAATGCAACAAATGTGGACCAGTTTTCTTAAAAAATATCTGGGCCAGTTTTGGCAAAGATGAGGGACAGTAATCACTAACCAATCTGAATGTGAACCTAAAGTGGCCCACACATGGCATAGCAAATATGGCCTGAATACATTACATCAAATTTGGGCCACATTTGGCAAATATATGGCAAAGTCAACACTGGCTAACCAGAATGTGAGCCTAAACTGGCCCACACATAATGCAGCAAATGTGGCCCAGTTTTCTTAAAAACATATCTAGGCCAGTTTTGGCAAAGGTGAGGGATAGAAATCACTCGCAAATCTGAATATGAACCTAAAGTGGGCCACACATGGCATAGCAAATATGGGCCGAATACATTACACCAAATTTGGGCCACATTTGGAAAAAGTACAGCAAAGTCAGCACTGGCTAACCAGGATGTGAGCCTAAACTGGCCCACATATAATGCAGCAAATGTGGCCCAGTTTTCTTAAAAACATATCTGGGCCAGTTTTGGAGAAGGTGAGGGACAGTAATCACTAACAAATCTGAATGTGAACCTATGGTGGCCCAGACATGGCATAGCAAATATGGGCCGAATACATTACACCAAATTTGGGCCAGATTTGGAAAATATATGGCAAAGTCAACACTGGCTAACCAGGGTGTAAACCTAAACTGGCCCACATTAAGTGCTGCAAATGTGGCCCAATTATGGTAAAACATATCTGGGCCAATTTTGGCAAAGGTGAGGGACAGTAATTACTGGTGAATCTGAATTTGAACCTAAAGTGGCCCAGACATGGCATAGCAAATATGGCCCGAATACATTACACCAAATTTGGGCCACATTTGGAAAATATATGGCAAAGTCAACACTGGCCAACCAGGGCTTGAACCTAAACTGGCCCACATTAAGTGCTGCAAATGTGGCCCAATTATGTTAAAACATATCTGGGCCAGTTTTGGCAAAGGTGAGGGATAGAAATCACTCGCAAATCTGAATTTGAACCTAAAGTGGCTCAGACATGGCATAGCAAATATGGCCCGAATACATTACACCCAATTTGGGCCACATTTGGAAAATATATGGCAAAGTCAACACTGGCCAACCAGGGCTTGAACCTAAACTGGCCCACATTAAGTGCTGCAAATGTGGCCCAATTATGTTAAAACATATCTGGGCCAGTTTTGGCAAAGGTGAGGGATAGTAATCACTCGCAAATCTGAATATGAACCCAAAGTGGGACACACATGGCATAGCAAATATGGCCCGAATACATTACATCAAATTTGGGCCACATTTGGCAAAAGTACAGCAAAGTCAGCACTGGCTAACCAGGATGTGAGCCTAAACTGGCCCACATTAAGTGCTGCAAATGTGGCCCAATTATGTTAAAACATATCTGGGCCAGTTTTGGTAAAGGTGAGGGATAGAAATCCCTCGTAAATCTGAATATGAACCTAAAGTGGGCCACACATGGCATAGCAAATATGGCCCGAATACATTACACCAAATTTGGGCCACATTTGGCAAAAGTACAGCAAAGTCAGCACTGGCTAACCAGGATATGAGCCTAAACTGGCCCACATATATTGCAGCAAATGTGGCCCAGTTTTCTTAAAAAAATATCTGGGCCAGTTTTGGCAAAGGTGAGGGATAGAAATCACTCGCAAATCTGAATATGAACCTAAAGTGGGCCACACATGGCATAGCAAATATGGCCCGAATACATTACACCAAATTTGGGCCACATTTGGCAAAAGTACAGCAAAGTCAGCACTGGCTAACCAGGATATGAGCCTAAACTGGCCCACATATAATGCAGCAAATGTGGCCCAGTTTTCTTAAAAAAATATCTGGGCCAGTTTTGGCAAAGGTGAGGGATAGAAATCACTCGCAAATCTGAATATGAACCTAAAGTGGGCCACACATGGCATAGCAAATATGGCCTGAATACATTACACCAAATTTGGGCCACATTTGGCAAAAGTACAGCAAAGTCAGCACTGGCTAACCAGGATGTGAGCCTAAACTGGCCCACATATAATGCAGCAAATGTGGCCCAGTTTTCTTATAAACATATCTGGGCCAGTTTTGGAGAAGGTGAGGGACAGTAATCACTAACAAATCTGAATGTGAACCTATGGTGGCCCTGACATGGCATAGCAAATATGGGCCGAATACATTACACCAAATTTGGGCCAGATTTGGAAAATATATGGCAAATTCAACACTGGCTAACCAGGGTGTAAACCTAAACTGGCCCACATTAAGTGCTGCAAATGTGGCCCAATCATGTTAAAACATAACTGGGCCAGTTTTGGCAAAGGTGAGGGACAGTAATTAATGGTGAATCTGAATTTGAACCTATGGTGGCCCAGACATGGCATAGCAAATATGGCCCGAATACATAACACCAAATTTGGGCCACATTTGGAAAATATATGGCAAAGTCAACACTGGCCAACCAGGGCTTGAACCTAAACTGGCCCACATTAAGTGCTGCAAATGTGGCCCAATTATGTTAAAACATATCTGGGCCAGTTTTGGCAAAGGTGAGGGATAGAAATCACTCGCAAATCTGAATATGAACCTAAAGCGGGCCACACATGGCATAGCAAATATGGCCCGAATACATTACACCAAATTTGGGCCACATTTGGCAAAAGTACAGCAAAGTCAGCACTGGCTAACCAGGATGTGAGCCTAAACTGGCCCACATATAATGCAGCAAATGTGGCCCAGTTTTCTTAAAAACATATCTGGGCCAGTTATGGAGAAGATGAGGGACAGTAATCACTAACAAATCTGAATGTGAACCTATGGTGGCCCACACATGGCATAGCAAATATGGGCCGAATACATTACACCAAATTTGGGCCGGATTTGGAAAATATATGGCAAAGTCAACACTGGCTAACCAGGGTGTAAACCTAAACTGGCCCACATTAAGTGCTGCAAATGTGGCCCAATTATGTTAAAACATATCTGGGCCAGTTTTGGCAAAGGTGAGGGACAGTAATTACTGGTGAATCTGAATTTGAACCTAAAGTGGCCCAGACATGGCATAGCAAATATGGCCCGAATACATTACACCAAATTTGGAATATATGGCAAAGTCAACACTGGCCAGTGGCTAACCAGGGCTTGAACCTAAACTGGCCCACATTAAGTGCTGCAAATGAGGCCCAATTATGTTAAAACATATCTGGGCCAGTTTTGGCAAAGGTGAGGGACAGAAATCACTTGCAAATCTGAATATGAACCTAAAGTGGGCCACACATGGCATAGCAAATATGGCCCGAATACATTACACCAAATTTGGGCCACATTTGGCAAAAGTACAGCAAAGTCAGCACTGGCTAACCAGGGTGTGAACCTAAACTGGCCCACATATAATGCAGCAAATATGGTCCAGTTTTCTTAAAAACATATCCAGTCCAGTTTTGGCAAAGGTGAGGGAAAGAAATCCCTCGTGAATCTGAATATGAACCTTAAGTGGCCCATACATGGCATAGCAAATATGGCCTGCACATAATACACCAACTTTGGGCCACATTTGGCAAAAGTACGCCAAAGTCAGCACTGGCTAACCAGAGCGTGAGCCTAAACTGGCCCACATATTATGCAGCAAATGTGTTTTTGGCCAGTTTTGGCCAATAGGGACAGTAAATCTGATTGTCACCCTAAAGTGGCCCAGACATGGCATAGCCAATATGGCCAGAATACATTACACCAAATTTAGGCCACATTTGGCAAATATATGGCAAAGTCAGCACTGGCTAACCAGGCTGTAAACCTAAACTGGCCCATAAATAGTGCAGCAATTGAGGCCCAATTATGTTAAAACATATCTGGGGCAGTTTTGGCAAAGGTGAGGGACAGTAATCACTGGCAAATCTGAATGTGAACCTAAAGTGGCCCAGACATGGCATAGCAAGTATGGCCCGAATACATTACACCAAATTTGGGCCACATTTGGTAAATGTACAGCAAAGTCAGCACTGGCTAACCAGGGTGTGAGCCTGTTAATAGTTAATAACATTTACAGCCATGTTTGCCAAATATACAGTACAGTTGACATGTAGCCTGACAAGCCAGACCCACATCAAGATGTTTGGTCTGGAAACTCACCATTGACAGCTCAATCAGAGGGGCGGATAAATGGCTGTCTGTCAAACTCCCTCTGCACGCGATAGGATAGCGCTACAACCAACCAGAGCAACGAAGATGAAGCAGAGCTCGTTGATAGATTAAACATTCGCCGTATCCGATCGGCTAAACTCCGAACACATCATCCCTTCTTAAGAATGACTTCAGTGCTGTTCTTTGTTCTTTTCTCAGAGAAAAGCTTAACTCCAAGTCTTCCAGAGTCGCGGTCAAAGCTGATTCGAAAGACCGCCGTTCGCCAGCTTCTGTGTTTACTAGAAGCACGCAAGCGCATCTCTGGCGTCATTATTTTAAGCCCCGCCCACCAACTCTATACACGATGTGATTGGCCTGACCAGAGTTTGGCGTTTACAGCTCAGAAGGGTATTGAGAGTTGCTAGACGACACTCGCGGCAGATTAGATTTGCTGCCGCTAGGGTGTGTCTAGATTTCTAGGCTAGTTGACATGGAAAATATGCCATAAATATAATTACAGTTAATTTAGATGTATAGCTAAAAATGCCCACATTTGAAAATATGGCATAATACTTTGTAACGAAATTGGGCTATGTT